>NW_025271911.1:0-1375 GCF_018294505.1 Triticum aestivum | reverse complement strand
GAGACAAGCAGACATGACCGAGACGACTCTCCGGTCAATAACCAACAGCGGGATCTGGATACCCATGTTGGCTCCCACATGCTCCACGATGATCTCATCGGATGAACCACGATGTCGAGGATTCAATCAACCCCGTACGCTATTCCCTTTGTCTATCGATATGTTACTTGCCCGAGATTCGATCGTCGGTATCCCAATACCTCGTTCAATCTCGTTACCGGCAAGTCACTTTACTCGTACCGTAATGCATGAGCCCGTGACCAGACACTTGGTCACTCTGAGCTCATTATGATGATGCATTACCGAGTGGGCCCAGTGATACCTCTCCGTCATACGGAGTGACAAATCCCAGTCTTGATCCATGTCACCCAACAGACACTTTCGGAGATACCCGTAGTCTACCTTTATAGTCACCCAGTTACGTTGTGACGTTTGGCATACCCAAAGCACTCCTACGGTATCCGGGAGTTACACGATCTCATGGTCTAAGGAAAAGATACTTGACATTGGAAAACTCTAGCAAACGAACTATACGATCTTGTGCTATGTTTAGGATTGGGTCTTGTCCATCACATCATTCTCCTAATGATGTGATCTCGTTATCAATGACATCCAGTGTCCATAGTCAGGAAACCATGACTATCTGTTGATCAACGAGCTAGTCAACTAGAGGCTCACTAGGGACATGTTGGTGTCTGTTATTCACACATGTATTACGATTTCGGATAACACAATTATAGCATGAATAAAGACAATTATCATGAACAAGGAAATATAATAATAATGCTTTTATTATTGCCTCTAGGGCATATTTCCAACAGTCTCCCACTTGCACTAGAGTCAATAATCTAGTTACATTGTGATGAATCGAACACCCATGGAATTCTGGTGTTGGTCATGTTTTGCTCTAGGGAGAGGTTTAGTCAACGGATCTGCTACATTCAGGTCCGTATGTACTTTACAAATCTCTATGTCTCCATCTTGAACATTTTCACGAATGGAGTTGAAGCGACGCTTGATGTGCCTTGTCTTCTTGTGAAACCTGAGCTCCTTGGCAAGTGCAATAGCTCCAGTGTTGTCACAGAAGAGCTTGATCGGCCCCGACGCATTGGGTATGACTCCTAGGTCGGTGATGAACTCCTTCACCCATATTGCTTCATGTGCTGCCTCCGAGGCTGCCATGTACTCCGCTTCACATGTAGATCCCGCCACGACGCTTTGCTTGCAACTGCACCAGCTTACTGCCCCACCATTCAAAATATACACGTATCCGGTTTGTGACTTAGAGTCATCCAGATCTGTGTCGAAGCTAGCGTCGACGTAACCCTTTACGACGAGCTCTTCGTCACCTCCATAAACGAGAAACATTTCCTTA
>NW_025271910.1:0-1375 GCF_018294505.1 Triticum aestivum | reverse complement strand
AACAGGCGGTGGTCGACTGACCTGAACATTGCTCTGAAGGGCAGAGCTGGCGTCGTAAGCCGCTTGGCTCGCATCCCGAACGATCTTCACCTGCTCCATCATGATCCCTGCTTGACGGATCGCCTCCTTAGCAGCATTGGTCTGGTCCTCCGGGACGTGGTGCGTGGCGAAGATCGAAGGTTGCCTAGCACTCGACGAAGTGGGTCGAGCACTCGTCAGCGGCACCGCGAAGGACACGGTATGTCGAGTGCCGACCTCTCCTTCCGTCACAACGGTCTCGGGCGCCGTCACATCTTGGGCTGCTTTGCCAGTAGATGCCTTCCTGCTCCTCCTAGTCTTCAATGGCTCCTCATCCTCATCATCGTCATCGGGAAGAGTGATAATGTCATTGGTTGGAGCTTCAGAAAAGAGTCAAAGTCAGAAACTATGAGTCAGTCGACTAAGAACAAGAATTAAGGATACAGTACCAGGATTTGAGGTCGCGGCGTTCTCCATCTCATGGTCCTCGGCCTTGCCGGAGGTTTCGGAAGTCGCAGCGCTGAAGTTCCAAAAAATCAGTCGACCGATTCAAATATCAACCAGAGATAAAACTTATATAGTACAAGAAGACTCAAGCAGTATGTTTACCCTGAGATGGTGGGGATGGCCACCTTCATTTTTGGCAGAGGCTTGGTTGTCCTCGACGGAGCTACTTTCGACTGCTTCGGCGCCTTCTCGGTCGGCACCGGAGAAGCGGTCCGAGGGCGTTTGGTCGACTGCGAGGCAGTCGCCACTCCCTTACCGCGCTCAGTCGAAGGGTCGTGCACAAGTTTTGACCGCCTTTCCGAGCGCGGTGGTACAACCTCTTCCTCCTCATCCTCGTCGTCATCATCCTCGTCATCATCATCGTCGTCATCGTCGTCTTCTGCAGCGTCTGAATCCCACTCTTCCTGGCTCTCGCCCCCGCTGGCTTCCCCCTCCTCAGTCGGAGTCTGAGCGCCATTGGGCATTGAGTATAGCTCGGTAAGAGCCTGGAAATATCAAAACAGAGCTCAATCGACTAAATCACAGAGACACATTCGACAGATATACAATGGAAAGCAGAGCAAATGTACCTTGTCTGGAACGCTATTGTGGTCAAGTGGAGAAATCCTCCGGGATCCGCGAGGGTTGTCTTTGTTCCCAGTGATCGCGGCCATCCACCTTTCCACTATGGCGTCGTCGACTGCCTCCGGGTTGACGCGAGTATCGTCCTCGGTGCCGCAGTACAGCCACATACAGTGACTCCGAAACTGAAGCGGCTGAATTCTCCTCCGAAGGAAAACCTCCAAGAGATCCATGCCAGTCACACCGTCCCGAACCAGCTGTACCACGCGATCCATCAGCATCTTCACAT
>NW_025271909.1:0-1375 GCF_018294505.1 Triticum aestivum | reverse complement strand
ACTCATATGAACTTGTACAGAGTACCGTTTGGTGTGATGCTCATCTGTAACATCCGCATAAACATATTCTTTGTCGGCCCATGTTATGAATTGCTTGTACCAACGTAGCAGATTTCGCATTTGTGGTGGTAGACTCTTTTCCCGCGCAGGCTCGACGAGAGGCCCATTCCGCACATATTGTAATGCTATCTCACATACTGGCGCATCCTCAAGGCCTAAGAAGGCACGAAGAGTCAAACCCATCTCGGACGCTTGTTTCATGGCACTCGCTACAGTCAATCCAAGTGCTGCCGCAGCTGCTATGATCTCGGGGTCCTCTTCCGGACCGGCTTTCACTATGAGCGGGGGGATCGATTGTTTCTTCTGCATCCCGAGCTGGTCAACTTGTTTCCCGCTTTTTTTTACTTTCTTCTTTCTCCTCCTTCAATATTTTTGCTTGCCTACGAAGTTCATGTCCATAGTCGTCAGGCATATTCAGCTCGGCTTGGGACGGTGTCGTTAAAAAATCCTTAGCCCACTTCTTTTGCTTCTCAGTGAATACTTGCTTGGGCTCAGGCTCTTTTATCGCCTTCATATCCGCCTTCCATTTCTCATAATCAGCAGACGCGGCCAATTTGGTTTCAGCTTCACTAAGTTCCCAAGGCCTTGGGAGGAGAGGTTTCAGTGATGGCTCCGGTACCCTTGTGGTCTTAGGTACATAAGGGTCCGGGTTAATAGTCCAGGAGCGGGTTTCCTTGCTGTCCGCCTGCTTCTGCTTCTTCGCCGGAGGTGGATTGGGGGGCGTCGTACCCGCCGGAGGAGGATTGGGGGGCGTCGTACCCGCCGGAGGTTGTGGATCGGGGGACGGCGTCGAATGGCGTGAAGGAGGTGTAGGTGAACCACCACGACCACCACCACCGCCACCACCACCACCATCGGAGGGGGGTGGACTTGCTAGCCTTGGCGCCTCGCCTGGAAACACTATGTACTTCTTTTTCCATAGAATGAACTGGTGCTTGACATCTCCAAGTCTTCTCTCCCCTTCGGGTGTAGGTTTGTCAATCTCCAGGTCCTCAAACCCTTGGACTATGTCTTCCACCGTGACACGAGCATAGCCATATGCAATGGGGTTGTTGTGGTGGAGTGCTCCAGGTGTACAGGGTAAAGCACTGCCGCTAGCTACCTTCGTGGAAACGTTCCCCACGGGATAATGCAGATCACATTCTTTCATCTCCTTTACATCATCCATGGGGTAGTGAGGCTCCGGTGCACGAATCTCGATCATCGGTGCACTAGCACCAGGCGGGGCATCCGTGGAAGCCACGCTGCTTCTCCGCTGCTGGCTTCCGCGATCCGCTTCATGATCTTCATGCGGCCCTGCAGCCGATTTTTCTTT
>NW_025271908.1:0-1375 GCF_018294505.1 Triticum aestivum | reverse complement strand
AGAGGAGAGAGTTGTGAGCCTCGTTCATGATCACCTTACGGAGTTCACCTTTGGGCACAACAATTCGATCCTCGAAGAAGAGAGTGTCCTTGTCATCAAGTCGGTAGCACTTGTACTTGGACTGACTCTTTGCAATACCAATCTTCACCTTCTTCACCATAGCATCAAGAAGTTGGGCTTGGCGAATCTGGTCTTCTAAGGTAGGAGAGACTTGAAGGTTAGAGAGGAAACCTTGAGGAACAACTTGCAGATTAAGTTTGCGGAAAGCTTCACAAAGCTCGGGTTGATAAGGCTTGAGAATCAGACTGTTGCAATATGCTTTTCTGCTCAAAGCGTCAGCAATCACATTAGCCTTGCCTGGAGTATACTCGATACTCGGATTGTACTCTTGAATCATTTCGACCCATCGAGTCTGCCTGAGGTTGAGATTAGGCTGAGTGAAGATGTCCTTGAGACTCTTGTGATCAGTGAAAATATCCACTTTCCTTCCTAATAGAAGATGTCTCCAAGTCAACAAAGCGTGTACAACTGCCGCCAACTCGAGATCATGAGTGGGGTAGTTCTTCTCATTAGGTTTCAACTGGCGAGAGGTATAAGCAACAACTTTCTTCTCTTGCATCAGTACAACACCGAGACCTTGGAGAGAGGCATCACAAAAGACCTCGTACGGCTTGGTTTCATCAGGTGGAGTCAGAACTGGAGCAGTGATCAATTTCTCTTTCAAAGAGTTGAAAGCAATATCACACTCCGGAGACCAAACGTACTTGACGTGCTTCTGAAGAAGATTTGAGAGAGGCTTGGCGATCTTAGAAAAGTTTTCAACGAATCTTCTGCAATAGCTTGCGAGACCGAGAAAACTGCGGAGTTGCTTCACGTTCTCAGGAGGTTCCCAATTCACAATTGCGGACACCTTCTCAGGATTCACGGAAATGCCCTTGGCAGAGATGATATGACCAAGATAAAGAACCTCATCGAGCCAAAATTCACACTTGGAGAACTTGGCGTAGAACTGATGTTCTCTGAGCTTGTCAAGAACCAAACGCAAGTGCTTGGCATGATCTTCCTTGTTCTTCGAGAAAACCAGAATGTCGTCGAGATAGACCAGAACGAATTCATTGGTGTAGGGGTTGAAGATGAAGTTCATCATGCGAGAGAACGTCGGAGGAGCGTTGGCGAGGCCAAAAGACATGACGGTGTATTCATATGAACCAAAGCTTGTTCTGAACGCCGTCTTGGGAATATCTTGCTCACGAATACGAATCTGATGATAACCCATACGGAGATCAAGCTTGGAGAATACTTGAGCACCTTTGAGTTGTTCGAACAGCTCATTGATGTTGGGAAGTGGGTATTTGTTCTTGATGGTCTTCTTGTT
>NW_025271907.1:0-1375 GCF_018294505.1 Triticum aestivum | reverse complement strand
CCGGGCGAGGGAGTCGGCCACGACCTGACTAACCGAACAAGTCTCTAGTCCAGGTTTATCGCCTATTCGGGTTCCATCCGCAAGGAGATCCGGCCGGGGTGTCGCTCACGGCCCCAAACGATGTGAGCAGGGTTCCCAAGCCCACCAACCGGGTGCCACTTGGTACACCGTGCCACGGTGCCTAGTCTGTCCCAAGCCCACCTGTACCGGGTGCCACTTGGTAGACTACTAACACTACCTACAAACACCAGAAACTAGTTGCAACTCCTGGACAGAGATCATGTTGATTAATAAGTCGAGAGGGGCACTTAAGCATTCCAATGTGTGGTAGTAGCTGGTCATGGATCACAAACACAGAACTCAGTTCCTAAGGACGGCTGCAATGAGACAACCCACCATGTACTCCTACATGGCCTCTCACCGCTACCTTTACCAAAACGTGTTCACACACTTAGCTCACACACATGGGGACATGTTCACACGCCTATGATTCATCCCCGATGAATCAGACCTGACTCAACTCTAAGCAGTAGCAGGCATGACGAACAAACATGAATGAGTAGGCACATCAGGGCTCAAACAACTCCTACTCATGCTAGTGGGTTTCATCTATTTACTGTGGCAATGACAGGTCATGCAAAGGATAAAGGGGTTCAGCTACCGCAGCAAGTAACAGACGAATCATTGTTGTCTTAATGCAATAAAAGAGAGCAGGAGCGAGAGAGTGGGATTGTATCGGAATGAACAAGGGGATTTTGCTTGCCTGGCACTTCTGAAGATAACATTGAGTCTTCATCAGTGTCAACGATCACATCATCGGTATCACGTCTATCGAGAGGGGACAAATACCGGCAACAAGGAAGAAATACAATCAATGCAATGCACAATATGATGCATGCTCATGACATGGCAATATGAATGTGTTTTGAGCTAATGCAACTAGCAACAGATTAAATGAAGTTGGTTTGAATATAAAATTCAAATTCAAACTCCATATGTGATTATTTAAATGCCATTCACTTCATTTGCCCTAAACAGTAGTGATAAGTTGTTCTAACATGCATGAAAATGGTACAGATGGATTCCTTGAATTTTTCTGATAATTTTTCATATATAAATTATTTAATTTGGAGTTACGGTTAATTTTCTATGATTTATTGAAGTTTTAGGCATTTTCTGGAATTTCAGAATTAAATTAAATCCAGAAAATACTTATTGCGTCAGCCCCACGTCACAGTGACGTCAGCAGGGTCAACTGGGCGCCTCCAGGTCAAACCTGACCTGTGGGACCCATATGTCAGTGACACAGGGGCTAATCCCGCGTTGACCCGGGCTTTGACCCGCTACGGGGCCCACTGTCAGTGGCTGTGGGGGG
>NW_025271906.1:0-1375 GCF_018294505.1 Triticum aestivum | reverse complement strand
AAACGCTCCAGAATTGGCCCAAACAGTGATTGTTGATGACCGACACGTAAGCGCACCTTGGAGTTCGACAACCATGGAAATCGCTTTGGGACCCCAAAACGGTGAGTAATAGTCCATGAAACGGGCCAGAATCGGCCAAAACTGCGAGTGTTGATGACCAACACGTAAGGACACCTTGGGGTTCAACAACTATGGAAATCGCTTCGGGACCCCAAAACGGTGAGTAATAGTCCACGAAACCCGTCAGAATTGGCCAAAACTCTCAGTGTTGACGACGGACACATAAACGAACCCCGGGGTTCATCGATCGTGGAAATTGCTCTAGGTCCCCAAAACGCAGTGATAGTGCACAAAACGGACTAGAATCGGCCGAGTATGTGAGTATTGATCACCGACACGTAAACGCACCAAGGGTTCGTCAATCATCGAAATGACTCCAAGACCCCAAAATAGAGTAATAGTCTAAGAAACGGGCCAGAATCGGCCCAAACTGTGATTGTTGATGACCGACATGTAAGCGCACCTTGGAATTCGACAACCATGGAAATCACTTTGGGACCCCAAAACGATGAGTAAGAGTCCATGAAACGGGCCAGAATCGGCCAAAATTGCGAGTGTTGATGACCAACACGTAAGCACACCTTGGAGTTCAACAACTATGGAAATCACTTCGGGACCCCAAAACCGTGAGTAATAGTCCACGAAACATGTCAGAATTGGCCAAAACCGTGAGTGTTGACGACAGACACATAAATGCACCCCGGGGTTCATCAATCGTGGAAATCCCTCTGGGTCTCCAAAACATTGAGTAATCGTGCATGAAACGGACACGATTCGGCCAAATATGTGAGTGTTGATGACCGACACGTAAACGCACCCTGGGGTTCGTCAATCATGGAAATGACTCTGAGACCCCAAAATAGAGTAGTAGTCCAAGAAACGGGCCAGAATCGGCCCAAACTGTGATTGTTGATGACCGACACGTAAGCGCACCTTGGAGTTCGACAACCATGGAAATCGCTTAGGGACCCCAAAATGGTGAGTAATAGTCCACGAAACCCGTCAGAATTGGCCAAAACTCTCAGTGTTGACGACGGACACATAAACGAACCCCGGGGTTCATCGATCGTGGAAATTGCTCTAGGTCCCCAAAACGCCGAGTGATAGTGCACAAAACGGACTAGAATCGGCCGAATATGTGAGTGTTGATCACCGACACGTAAACGCACCAAGGGTTCGTCAATCATCGAAATCACTCCAAACCCCAAAATAGAGTAATAGTCCAAGAAACGGGCCAGAATCGGCCCAAACTGTGATTGTTGATGACCGACATGTAAGCGCACCTTGGAATTCGACAACCATGGAAATCGCTTTG
>NW_025271905.1:0-1375 GCF_018294505.1 Triticum aestivum | reverse complement strand
GGTGACATTAAAAGTGGGAGCAGTTGGGACGAAGGTGGGCGGCGGAGCCTGGTCAAAGGGCTCACCTCC
The DNA here is from genome assembly GCF_018294505.1 of Triticum aestivum. Lineage (NCBI taxonomy): Eukaryota > Viridiplantae > Streptophyta > Magnoliopsida > Poales > Poaceae > Triticum > Triticum aestivum. Next base: position 1,306 of record NW_025271905.1, on the reverse strand, counting down.
CGGTGAGCCTGCGCAGCGGTCTGCTCGCACGCCTCCCTGTCAGCCGGCGCAGCGATCTGCTCGCACGCCTCCCGTCGACTCACATGCTTGCTCGGAAGGCACCTGCCGATGAGAAGCGGGACTCGTGGCGGCACCTTAATGCCCACGGTTTCAATAGTGAAAGCGTTCGCCTTAACGTGACGGGTCTTTCTTCCAAAATACCTTGGCTCTTCATTTGTGCAACTTGTCATAAGCAGCTTGTCTCAAATTGAAGAAAAAAATACAAAGGAATATTTGTGCCATATCACGTGACCATGCTCAGTTTCATGAATTTTTGGCCACTTTTGGATTTACTAAAAATTACGAAACAATATCATAACCTGCATCATGCAATAAATTTTCAAGCGATACATCTGTCCTGTTGTATTTCTTAAGAAAGGATTTGGTCAAACAGTTTGCTTAGTTAGACTTCAGACAAGTTATATATGGAGAGTAAAAGGATAATCCGTCCATACCAGTGCATTGCCTGATATATTAACTCTTTTTTTAGGGGTCCCTAATATATTAACTTAAGTACTAGGCACGAACAAACGGGCTCAATTATGTGCTCATCCTGGTGTAGTAGTAGTAGTAGTAGTAGTAGTAGTAGTAGTAGTAGTAGTAGTAGTAGTAGTAGTAGTAGTAGTAGTAGTAGTAGTAGTAGTAGTAGTAGTAGTAGTAGTAGTACTACTACTAGGCAATGCAGTTGACGGGTGACCTTGGGGAGCGGCGACCGAGGGAATTGAACCGTGCTCGGCACGGTAGGTAACGTTGTCTAGTTACTAAATCATCATTGTTCATCGGTAGTCATTATGGACCGGGGACATGAGGGGAATTTCCTAGGGCTGGAATTCTGGCCGCCAGATATTTTGACTCGAAACGCGGAGCCTCGACTGGTTGCGGTTGGCTAATGTGTGTACCACGCATGCCACCAGAAGGACACGAGCCCGTTTTTTTTTTAGGATCAACACGAGCCAAGGTCTGGCTGGTACGCCGTTGGGTACCATTCAAGAATACGAAAGGAATCTTTTAAATTGCCGAACGAATCTATGTGTATTACAATGCCCGTATTTTCCTTGCAAATAGTAATCTCGACGTGGTAATTGATTTATGACGAGTTCTTGAATTAGAGTGAGTTTGTGATATAGTGATCTCAACGTGGATTTTACATTTCATGGTATCCCTAGTAAGTTTTTCATTGCAAATTCAAATTTAAAAGATGAACAATATGGTGGTGAGAAAACTTTGTATGTATCAAGCATATGACCCACACACACACACACACACA
>NW_025271904.1:0-1375 GCF_018294505.1 Triticum aestivum | reverse complement strand
CTGGTGGTCCACAAGGGATCTGACGTGAGCATCGGTACTCAACTAGAGGAAGCAGATTATAGAAACAACTGACTAACTCAATTGTCAAATGCAAAGGAATTATGATTTCCAAATCAAGGGATCAGAAGCAATGCTCTGATTAGGGGTGGATAAGTTGAATAGCCGTAGGGTACAATCAAAGACAATTGGGTTGGTCGAGAACCAATTCCAGTTAAAAGAATGGAAGCTCAGCCGGAAAAGTAATTTATAAGGATCAATGATGATTGCGTGTATTCGCAAACATATTGAGTCAATAGACTCAAAATGATAATGACAAGGAATGTCATTAAGACTACGAGACTTATGGGATTAACCATAATGCAAGCAAGCAAGAATTTCAAGAGCCAAAGGCTCCAGAGGATTTTCGGAAGATCGAATATTATTTTGAAGACTTTCGTGAAACACATGAACAACTGGGGATAAGCGGTTACTCGACAAGTGCGAGAATTATCCATAGGGGTAATCAGGTGACAAGGAATTGCAAGACAGTAGGCACAAGATATTCTCGGATCAATAGAGAGAATTTCGGGGTATCTTGTAATAACAAGATCAACTGAGAATAAAAGTAAGAACGTCAAGTGTATGTATTTATCCATAGGGATATTTCGATGGTAGGGAATTGCAAAGGCAACGGGCAATAAGTCTCAAAAGAGTTTCGGCGAGTAACTTCGAAATCTTCTGGTGTAGCCGGCGATCACCTGGACTGAAGGGGCTCTCCGGGAGAAAGTATTTTCGAGAACCTAAAGTCAGATTTTAGTAAAAATCGTTTAACCCGAATAGAAGAGATGTCAGAGCCCCAGAGCATAGGTCAAGGAATAAAAGATCCTACTACCACCCGATGGCGACGTGGGCCCATGGGCCACACAGCCATGTTAGTAAAAGTTTTTCAATGTCTAGACTCGACTTCGGCCAAGGAATGTGGAAGGGGGATTCCTACAGGCAGTCGGCTCTGATACCAACTTGTGACGCCCCCGATTTAATCGTACACTAATCATGCACGCAAATGTGTACGATCAAGATCAGGGACTCACGGGAAGATATCACAACACAACTCTAAAACATAAATAAGTCATACAAGCATCATAATACAAGCCAGGGGCCTCGAGGGCTCGAATACAAGTGCTCGATCATAGACGAGTCAGCGGAAGCAACAATATCTGAGTACAGACATAAGTTAAACAAGTTTGCCTTAAGAAGGCTAGCACAAACTGGGATACAGATCGAAAGAGGCGCAGGCCTCCTGCCTGGGATCCTCCTAACTACTCCTGGTCGTCGGCAGCGGGCTGCACGTAGTAGTAGGCACCTCCGGTGTAGTAGGGGTCGTCGTCGACGGTGG
>NW_025271903.1:0-1375 GCF_018294505.1 Triticum aestivum | reverse complement strand
GATCTGTATCCCAGTTTGTGCTAGCCTTCTTAAGGCAAACTTGTTTAACTTATGTCTGTACTCAGATATTGTTGCTTCCGCTGACTCGTCTATGATCGAGCACTTGTATTCGAGCCCTCGAGGCCCCTGGCTTGTATTATGATGCTTGTATGACTTATTTTAGTTGTAGAGTTGTGTTGTGATATCTTCCCGTGAGTCCCTGATCTTGATCGTACACATTTGCGTGCATGATTAGTGTACGATTGAATCGGGGGCGTCACAAGTTGGTATCAGAGCCGACTGCCTGTAGGAATCCCCCTTCCCAACTCCTTGGCCGAAGTCGAGTCTAGACATTGCCAAACTTTTACTAACATGGCTGTGTGTCTTATGGGCACACGTCGCCATTGGGTGGTAGTAGGATCTTTTACTCCTCGACCTTTACTCCGGGCCTCTGATCTCTCCTCTATTCGGGTTAAACGATTTTTACTAAAAACTAACTTTAGGTTCTCGAAAATTACTTCTCCCGGAGAGCCCCTTCAGTCCAGATGGTCACCGACTGCACCAGAAGATTTCAGAGATACTCCTTGATATTCTCTCGAGACTTTGTGCCCATCACTTTTGCTATTCCCGACCACCGATAAATCCTTATGGATAACTACTTACACTTGCCATTCTTACGATCATTCCCCATTGTTCTTGTTATTACAAGATACCTGAAGTTTTCTCTATTGTTCCGAGAATACTTCGTGCTTACTGCCTAGCAGTTCTTTGCCACATGAATACCCCTTCAAATAAATCCCCGCACTTGTCAAGTGTCCGCTCATCCCCAGTTGTTCATGAGTTTCACAAAAGTCTTCAAAATACCATTTGATATTCCGAAAATCCTCAGCAACCTATTGCTCTGGAATTTCTTGTTTGCTTTCATTATGATTAATCCCATAAGTATAGGAATCTTATTGACATTCCTTGTCATTACCATTTTGAGTCTGTTGACTCAATATGTTGCGAATACACGCCATCATCATTGATCCTTATAAATTACCTTTCCGGCTGAGCTTCCACTCTTTTAACTGGAATTGGTTCTCGACCAATCCAATTGTCGTTGATTGTACCCTAAGGCTATTCAACTTATCCATCTCTAATCAGAGCCTTGCTTCTGATCCCTCGATTTGGAAATCATAATTCCTTTGCATTTGACAATTGAGTTAGTCAGTTGTTTCTATAATCTGATCTCCTTGCATTCTTCTTCCTCTAGTTGAGTACCGATGCTCACGTCAGACCCCTTGTGGACCACCAGATCCTTTGTTGGATTTTATCTGACAATGCCCTTCATATTCAATAACCTTGTGAGCCTTTCCTCTGATACATAATGCCTTTGGTAAATTGTATCCTCTAC
>NW_025271902.1:0-1375 GCF_018294505.1 Triticum aestivum | reverse complement strand
TGAATCCACCATCTGGGCAACATATACCGCTACTCTTATCCATACGATGAAGGGGTACTAGTTGGGCCACTACCCAAACCATTCACCTAAACCTAACATCAAAAGCCGGAAGCCCCAGCCGAGCCACATACCGGGTCTGGGGCACAATCCGGTCAGACACACTCTTGTGTCGTCGCAGCCATCTTCCACAGGTCCGTCTTCAGAATATATTGAGTCTTCTACCTTGTGTAGGCCACTCCGCCATCGACGTCACCATGATGCCAGACAGCTACCTCCTCCTGCGCGAGTCCATCTCCGCGCATCGGGCGGCGAGCCTCCACAGCGCCATGCCGCCGATCTTTGCCGCCATCAATGAGTGAGATGAAGTACCGCTCCACCACGGCATGTACAAGGTGAGGAAGGGAGAGGTCCCCATCGGAGACACGGCCGGCAGAGAAGCACCGCAGCCACGAGACACTGCCCGAAGCTGCGACGCGGTAGATCAGACGGGCCGCCACCAGGAACCAGACAAGCTCGCCATACACACCCAGCATCCCCATGCCCAAGTCGGCGCCTTCAAGAAGGTGACGACGCTGTGGCGCCGCCGCCGCTTACCCACCGGGGCTAGGGTTTTCACCCGGGCGCAGGGGAAGGGGGGAGGCAGGGGAGGTTTAGCCTCGGCGCCGCCACCAAGGAGGGAATGGCGTCCGGGACGCCATCGGCGCCGTGACCGCCACCGGCAGCCAAGGGTTTCCCCCGGCCAAGCACCCTGCCGCCACCTCCGAACCAGCAACAACATCAGCAGGCGCGTGCACGCCGGAGATCCAGGCCGGCCGGAGGTCATGCATCACGAGCGGACCAGATCGCCTCCGATCTGGCGAGGGGAGCCCGGGGCCTCCCCGCGCCATGACCAGTGCCCACCGGGACCTCGCTGCCTGCGCAGCCGAGGGGATCCGGCCAACCTCACCGACGAGCACTCCCCGCCACCGGAGGAGCGCCGTCCGCACCAGCGAGGCCGCCGCCTCAGATCCGGGCCCTCGCCACCGAAAGGGAGCGGCCAGAGGCCTCGCCGCCGCCCTCACAGGCAGCCGCGCGGGGGCCCCGGCGACCGCCTCCGGCAGCGGCGAGGTGGAGGGGGAGGGGGAGGAGGCGGCGCGAGGGAACCCTAGATCGCCCCCGAGTCGCCCTCGGTAGAGCGACGCGGGGGGGAGAGGGGGGGAGGGGGGAATACATAAATTAGTCATCCAACAAAAGACTATTTCCTTTAAGAGAAAAAGGCAATTCAAAAGTATGAAAAGAAATAAATGAGATGGATTTAATCTCGAATGCCAATAATTATTCTTACGCAAGCAAAACTATTTTTTGTTTGAAGCAAAATTGTGGGCATGCTGAAACT
>NW_025271901.1:0-1375 GCF_018294505.1 Triticum aestivum | reverse complement strand
GACCGGCGGCGCCTGGCGAACCTCGCAGAATGCTGGTGGATCCTTCTCCTCAATCCAGCACCACTGGCCCCACCACTCATCCCACCTCTCCTTCTGGGCGCCGTCCGGATATGCCCTTTTCTCCTAGGTTCTTGGGATCCAGGCGATGCAACCGGAAATGTCGCCCCCCTTTTGGATCCGAGGGAAGAAGTAGTGGCGGAAGAGCGCCGTGTTGGGATGCACCCCGGCGAAACCCTCGCAGAGGTGCGCAAAAAGAGCCATGCACGCCACGCCATTTGGAGTAAAATCTAGAAGGTGGAAGCCGTAGGTGTGCATGATGTCGCTGAAGAAATCAGAGAGGGAGGGGGGAGAGGCCACAAGAAAAGTAGTCAGCAAAGAACGGTACCGATTCGGGCCGGCTTCGGCGAAGGCGGCGGGGATGACGCGCGTGGCTGGATGCCCCGTCGTCTCGCTTCTCGTCTTGCACCCCCACAGGTGCTTGAAGCAGTCCCGGAGTTCGATCGCGTCGGCCGTCGACGGGAAGTAGGCGTGCTGCATCCCCGCACCGCTAACTCGCTCTCCGGCGGCTCCTTCTCCCTGGTGTCCTTGGCCATTCCGGGAGGATGGCGAAGGCGCAGCGGCAGCGAGTGAAGGCAAGAGCTTGAGAATAAGGAAGAAGGGCACGGCGGTTCCGAGATTGGGGAAAGCACGGAGAGTAAATGACCAGTGCGCCCGCGGTTATTCCTTTTTACAGGGAAGGCGCGGGCCGCTTCTTTTCAGATTAAATGCCGTGTGACGCATGCGTGTGAGAACTGCCCCACGCATGACCCCCCCCGTCACGCATGACCCTCCACGTCGCACGTTCAACGTGGGTCGTGGGGAAGCGCAGCGGACGAGAAGTTACCACAGTAAAAATCCCGCCCCGACTGCTCGCGCACCGTTCTGGGCCTGGCCCAACAACGCGTCGCCCTTATGTGTGGCCCAGGCCCGGGGGCTCCTGTCGGTGTACAAAAGTAGGGGCTCTCATTTTGACCCGTTTACTTGTGCACGGGCAGTCAGAGCCGCGCGCGCCACGGCCACACTTAGCAGGGCAGAGGAGGGAAGCCGGAGCGAAGCCGAAGCACAAGACAACCAAGACAACGCCAAGATCAGAGGCATAAAAGAGCAAAGGGGCGAGGTGGACCCCCCCGGCAAGACCCTTGCCGGGGCAGCCTCTGCGGCCCCGGCAAAAGCCTTGCCGGGGCAACTTGCCCAATGCCAGCAGAGCAAGCCACCCTTGAACCCAAGGGATCCAAACGCCGCCAACGACAATATTGGACCCAGGGCTCGGGAGGCACCTCTGTGATGGCATGCAGATCTTTGTCAGGATCATGAATACATCAGATCAGATGAGGAC
>NW_025271900.1:0-1375 GCF_018294505.1 Triticum aestivum | reverse complement strand
TTCGTCTCTTTCCATTTAATCATTTCGGAGTTCGGAAGCATTCTCAGGAGATTCGTCTGTGTTCCAATTAATTCAAGGGTGTCACCTCATTCAAATATTTCAATTGTTCCGGTGCATCATCTATTCCACAATCCTTTTCAACGGTGTTTTTCTCTTTAGTGGGCCCTAAACCACAGGTATTTTCCCAGGATCTTACCTGACTCTTCTAATTCTCTCGGAGTTATTCTCTAATTTTTTTCAAGTGTGACGTAAGAATGGATTCCATCAGTCACATGCCTTCTCCAAGATCGCTTTCAAATTAATTTTCATTGTTGGCCCAACCTTTTCGTTTTACCGGAGTACCTCAGTAATTTTGGTGGTGTTTCTCGTCATCATTTGAAGATCGAAGAAGAGTTTTTCCTCTAAATCTAGTCCGTTCTCCCGGAGATTCGCGGTGCTAGCTCAATGCTATCCTATCAAATTGTTTCAAGTCATGCAAATTCTTTTCATCCATCCGGAGCATTTCAGGAGTTGCTTTCTCTCTCGATCATCCGGCGGCCATCTTTTCGGAAGATTTCTTCGTTCTAAGTTTTCGAATTTGCTCTCCAATTATTCTACGTTTGTGCCCCTTCGGTCATCTCAATATTCTTCCGGTGCTTCGTTCAAGTATTCTTCAATCAGTTCGCGATCTCTTTGTTCTTTTGCATCTAAATCCCCTCTAGCATATTGGTTCTTCTAATTCTTCCCGGTGATTCATTCTCTTTCGACAGTCATTTCTGAATTCTAACGGTGGTTCTTTCAGATTTTTTCCTTCGTTATCATATTAATCCATTCGTTTCTTTTTTTATCCTACCGGCGGTTCATGAAGACCTTCTCAAGTTTGCGATATGTCACTTCTCAATCCTTTTCAAGAAGAATAAGTAGTATGCAAAAATCCATTGCTTCTCATCAATTTAATTTGATGAAGGATAAGAATACAATAAATCTTATTCCTATTTCATCCAAGTGAGTAATCTTTCCTTCGAAGTTTGTTCTTAATGAATAAATTCTAGTTCCAAGTCTTTTCATGTTTTCTTTTCCGGAGTTCAAATTTCCTCGGCCTTCTCGTCGGAACATCCATCTAAATCATCGCAAGGCTCATCTTATTCTTTCATCCTTCATTTTATTTCATCATCTTCTTGTCGACGGAATTCTTCATGGTGGTTCTTCATGATTTAATTCATTCTTCAAGAGTTCATCAAGATTTTGTTGGAGGAGTTCAAGTATCTTTTCTTCTCCGTTCTTTTCATTCAACTCTTTCAATTCTTCCCGGAGTTTTTGTGTCATGTATTCAACAAGTTTCATTCCATCCTCTCTAGCTTGTGTTCTATTCTTTCCATGTTCAGCCAGAGTGTTG
>NW_025271899.1:0-1375 GCF_018294505.1 Triticum aestivum | reverse complement strand
GCACTCGAGGTAAGTCATGAATAATGTCGCAGGGCAATACGGCCTCTACGCCGTACACCATAAAGAAGGGTGTGTATCTGGTCGTTCGATTAGGCATGGTCTAGAGTCCCCAGAGTACGGAATCGAGTTCCTCAACCCAATGCTTGTCTGATTCTCGTAAGGAGCGCATGGGCTTAATGCCACTCATGATCAGACCATTGGCCCGTTCGACTTGGCCATTTGTTTGAGGGTGGTATACGGATCCATAGTTAAGTTTAATGCCCAACTTAGCACACCAGGTTTTCATCTCATCAGCTATAAAATTAGAGCCATTATAAGTGATGATATTGTGCAAGACACAGTAATGGTGTACTATGCCGAATATAAAGTCAATCACTGGCCCTGCCTCAGCTGTTTTTACTTGTTTGGCCTCTATCCATTTAGTGAATTTGTCCACCATTACCAACAAGTATTTCTTCTTGTTGCTTCCCCCTTTAAGGGGACCAACCATATCAAGCCCCTAGACTGTGAAAGGCCAAGTAATGGAGATTGTTTTTAATCCGGTGGCAGGCATGTGACTTTGATTGGCAAAAAGCTGACAGCCCACACAATGTTGGACAAGGGCTTGAGCGTCTGCTCGAGCCATGGGCCAGAAAAAGCCTGTCCTGAAAGCCTTGCTTATGAGGGCTCGAGCTGCGGTGTGATGACCGCCCAGACAAGCATGTATTCTGCCAATAGGTGCCTTCCCTCCTCTTCGGAGATACACCTTTGGAGGACTCCGGTAGTGCTCTTTTTGTACAGTTCACCCTCATGCACTTTGAAGGCTTTAGAGCACCGAACTATGCATCGAGCTTCATTCTGATCATCAGGAAGCTCCTGCCTATTAAGGTAGGCCAGGAATGTTTCGGTCCATGGAGCGATAACAGCCATGATCTCATGAGCAGAGGGTGTTATCTCGATATCCGACCCCCGACGGTATCCGCATTGTGTTCGGCGGCTGGGGGTGTGACCAAGTCCGCACTATCTTGTCTGCTCTCACCCTGCCATACTACGGATGGCTTGAAGAGCCTTTCCAAAAAAGTGTTAGGTGGCACAGGGTCACCCTTAGCGCCCATGTGAGCAAGGATGTCGGCTGCCTGGTTATTGTCTCGAGCGACATGATGAAACTCAAGTCCCTCGAATCGAGCTGATATTTTTAATATGGCATTTCGATATGCCGCCATTTTTGGGTCCTTTTCGTAGAACTCTCAATTGACCTGCGATATTGTGAGGTTTGAATCACCATGCACCTCCAGGCATTGTATAACCATGGAGACATCCATGTGAAGACCATGTAGAAGCGCCTCATATTCGGCTGCATTGTTGGAGTCCGTATACATGATTTGTAATACATAGC
>NW_025271898.1:0-1375 GCF_018294505.1 Triticum aestivum | reverse complement strand
AGTGATTCTTCTTCCGTCTTCGGGTAGACAAATATGTTACCAAAATAAGGATGACAACTATCTTGTCTAAGCACTCCATGAAAACTTTGTTCACGGGGTACATAAAGTAGGCTGGGGGTATTGGTGGTGGTCACGGTTGAGTATGGTCCGAGGTGTTCTCGATTTAGAGTTAATACCTATGGTAATGACCCGACCATGTTGTGGCTTAGTAGGGCTTAAGGGTTTCAAGGATTCTAGTGTGCGAGTGAACATTTTATTATCTTATCCTTAAGCACGGTTTCTGAGATACCAATAGTCTATCTAGTCCTTCATACAAATAACCTTATACCATCGAAAGCATCATCTCGTATAGGCCAAATCCAATCATCACTCATGATTTACCAAAGTCTCAAATAATTCCTCAGGGTCACTGATACAAACTCATGAAATCATTTGTCCTCTATTCCTATATCCTCAAATTGGTCTTCCTTATGGCATCGTCAGTTCTTGTGCTATATTAGGGTGATAATGTGCTCGTTCACTATGTCCACTAGTTCCATAATGAACCCAGTGCTGTGCAAGGTTTACAGAGGCTTAACTGGTTCTCTTGCAATTCTATGGGTTAAGCACATGGTTAAGGACTCGAGCTGGGGTATCTCGTGAAGTCTCGAAGGGTCTAAGAATGGGTTTCTAGTCTGGAGGGTTAAATATAACTCTACGGGGTTTCACTTGGTCGAGGAGACGGTAGCAAAAGTCTTCATTGCCAGTTGGTTGCCGAGGAAGAATCCTTGGTGCATCTTTTCTTGCTAGCCTTCAGTTGATGAGAGAGATGATAGGGAAAAGTAGCATAGAGGAGGGGATGCTTAAAGGGGGTTCTATAGTGCAAGTTCAAGCAAACAAGTGCCGTTGAGGCCACACACATTCATTAAGATAAGATAGGTGATATAGTCGCGTACAAGCTGCCTAGGGCAAATGTGCGACTTATATCAAATCACAAACAAGTAAAAACAACCAACACAAAACGTGGTTCCATTCGAACCATCTCACAGACTCGACTACGCATAAGGGGGTACACGACTCATCCTACCCTAGGGGTCCTCGGACTCGGTAGTCGTGCTTGCTCGCAGAGAAGGGTGCTCAGTCTTCAGTTTCTGGGTTCCCCTTGTGGTGCCAAAGGGTATGTGACAGTCGGCTGCTTGTTGGGACATATCCTTTTAATGTGCCCAAGTTCACCACACCCGTGACATGTGACGGAAGCACAAGGGTTTCTATTCAGTCTTGGGTATTGTCGTCGGGGGCCTGACGATGATCCTCTATGAGGTGGATACGGAAATCCATTCCCATGCCTTTTGCGTGGGGTTGGGTTGCGAGCTTTCCAAAGTCCCTTGATTTGCTG
>NW_025271897.1:0-1375 GCF_018294505.1 Triticum aestivum | reverse complement strand
ATGGAAAACACAAAATTAATGGAAAATAAAAAATAAAACCAAAACCACCCCAAACATTTAGTACCGGTTGGTGTTACTAACCAGTACTAATGGTCTACCAGCACCCGGGCCTGGCTCGTGCCACGTGGTGGCACTTTAGCGTCGGTTCGTGTCGAACCGGTAGTAAAGGGGGGGGGGCTTTAGTCTCCACTATTTAGTGCCGGTTGTAGAACCGGCACTAAAGGCCCTTACGAACCGGCGCTAAAGCCCGGTTCTACACTAGTGAGGAAAGGGGGGGTTCCTACTTGGAGTAGGACTTCCCCCCCTTGGGCGCGCCACCCTTGGCCGGCCTCCTCCTCCCTCCCTCCTTTATATAAGGAGGAGGGGGACACCACATAGACACACAAGTTGATCTTTTAGCCGTGTGCGGTGCCCCCTCCACAGTTTTTTACCTCGGTCATATCGTTGTAATGCTTAGGCGAAGCCCTGCGCGGTAACTTCATCATCACCATCACCACGCCATCATGCTGAAGGAACTCTCCCTCGGACTCAGCTGGATCTAGAGTTCGAGGGACGTCACCGAGCTGAACGTGTGCAGATCGCGGAGGTGTCGTGCGTTTGGTACTTGATCGGTTGGATCGCGAAGACGTTGGACTACATAAACCGCGTTACTTAACGCTTCCGCTTTGGGTCTACGAGGGTACATGGACACACTCTCCCCTCTCATTGTTATGCATCACCTAGATAGATCTTGCGTGATCGTAGGATTTTTTTTGAAATTGTCGCGTTCCCCAACAAGCCGTATCTTCAGCCGCATTCGGGAAATACCTATTAGAAAGCTTGGAGTCCTGATGGATGGAGGCAGCGGCCTCAACATAATATTTACCGACACTCTAAACAAGATGGGGGTCTCCCTATCCAACCTTCCAAAGTCAGATGCAGGTTTCCACGACTTCATACCAAGCCGCCAGTCCGCCCACTAGGGAGGATCGAACTAGAGGTCGTCTTTGGGGACGAAGACAACTTTTGGCGGACAACTTTAGTTCCGTGTCACCCCCTTCCACAACGACTACAATGCAATCTTCGGTAACCGATGTATGTGAAATTCATGGCAGTACCATCATACTCATACCCACAGCTAAAGATGCTAGGCCCTAATGGCACCATTACACCTACGGAAGCCTAGAAAGGGCATTCAAGGCAGAGGTTGCGAACATAGAACTCACAGAGGCCACATTGGCCTCCGCAGAGCTCGAACAAATCAAGTGAAGGGTAGACACCTCAAGAATGGAGCTCCCGTAAAAACCAAGGTCGGGCCCGATCTTCCAACCAATGAAAGTCACGAAAAAATTCCAGGTGCACCCACATGATGCCAAGAAAATATTGATGCTACCGC
>NW_025271896.1:0-1375 GCF_018294505.1 Triticum aestivum | reverse complement strand
CAATTAAAAAGTCATCAATAACCCAACAAAATTAATTAGAGGTAACATAGTGTTGAGATTCACATGATAATCCAAGTACTAGATAGTCAAGTTGTCCATAACCGGGGACACGGCTAACCATGATTAGTTTATACACTCTGCAGAGGTTTGTGCACTTTTCCCCACAAGATTCGATCTCCTCCGTTGGATTACTCGCACTACATGGTGTTTGAGTAACGGATGACCAAGACACAGTCTTTCAGAAGTGTTTGCACCTTACGTATGGGTAGACAGTTACACCTACTTTCCCCTACATCTGCTAGTCTACCACTGTAAGAGTTCACACAACTTAGTCAACTATGCTAGAGCCCATAATAGCTTGCGGCTGCACACGGAAGTTTCTAGCATGAATAATCTCATGATCCCTTTGAACCTGGGTGGCGGTCCAAAAGAAAAACAGGCAATCCTGGAATACCCAGGTACCTCAATCCACCCAGATGTGAGTTTAAGTTGCCACCTTAAGTAAACCATTAATTAACAATCTCACATCTGTCATGAATTTCACTCAAACCCAATCCACGTCTACGAGCATAGCATGGCAATAGTAAAAGCAACGTAGAAGTAACTCCCAAGGGTTTGAATCTACCTCATCTACTTCCCAATACTCACAGTTTAATTAGATCCTAATCACGCAATTGTTTTGAGGGAATAGATCTAATGCAAATAAAACTGGGTATGAACGGGGTATGATCAAAGTGTTACTTGCCTTGCTGATGATCCGCAAAACCTAGCGATTCGAAGTAACAAGCGGCACACTCCGGGTACTCTATCGCAAACAAACAAGCATACAATAAGTACTCATCTAATGCACAGGTAAAACTCGAATGAAAGATCCAACCAGAAAGTTCAACTTAAGAACTCCGGTTTGCAAAAGAATCAACTCGAAAGAAGCAACGAAAGTCAAACGGCGAAAGAAAGAAACTTCGTTTGCTAATCTGGATCTAGGTCAAATTTTACTGGAGAAAAAACTTGTTTGAGTAGGTTAAACGGAAAGAGAATTTCGAGACGAAACTCTAGGCGCTTGAATCGCCTGATTCCGATAAACGAGCGAGAAGTTAAACAGAATCGAAGATTTGATCGGAAATCGAATCTAAGAAAAATAACGAGAAAATCCGATGAAAAAGAAAAACGGACGAACGGTAAAATAACGGACGTTCGTTAACAGAGAAAAACCGACGAACACGTTCGTTAAAACGAACGGTTCGGTGAACGCTCGCAAAATAATAAAACCGAAAAAAAACCGATCTAGGGTTTTTTTTAAACGAAGGGTTTTTTTATAAAATAAATAAATAAAACCGGCGAAGAACGGGGCAGGCAGTACCTCGTCGGAACGGGC
>NW_025271895.1:0-1375 GCF_018294505.1 Triticum aestivum | reverse complement strand
GGCTGATTCTGGCCCGTTTCATGGATTATTACTCACTATTTCGGGTCCCAAAGTGATTTCCACGACATACGAACCCTGGGGCGCTTTTACGTGTCGGTCATCAACACTCACATTTTGGCCTGATTCTGGTCCGTTTCGTGCACTATTACTCACCGTTTTGGGGCCCCAGAGTGATTTCCATGATTGACGATTCTCGGGGTGCGTTTACGTGTCCGTCGTCAACACTCACAGCTTTGTCCAATTTTGACCCATTTTGTTGACTATTACTCACCATTTTGGCTCCCAAAGCGGTTTCCATAGTTATTGAACCCCAAGGTGCGCTTATGTGTCGGTCATCAACACTCGTAATTTTGGCTAATTCTGGCTCATTTCCTGGACTATTGATCACTGTTTTGGTTTCCCAAAGCAAGTTCCTCGATTGACGATCCCCGGGGTGTGTTTACGTGTGCGTCATCAACACTCTCAGTTTTGTCCAATTCTGGCCGTTTTCATGGACTATTACTCACCGTTTTGGGTCCCCGAAGTGATTTCCATAGTTGTTGAACCCCAGGGTGCGATTACGTTTTGGTCAACAACACTCGCAAGTTTGGCTGATTTTGGCCCGTTTCGTGGACTGTAACTGACTGTTTGGGGTCCCAGAGTGATTTCCATGATTGACGAAGCCCAGGGTGCGATTACGTGTAGGTCATCATCACTCGCAATTTTAGCCGATTCTTGCCCGTTTTGTGGACTATTAATCACGGGTTTGGGATCCGGAGTGATCTCCACGATTGAAAAACCAAAGGGTGCGTTTATGTGTCGATCATCAACACACAATTTTTGCTGATTCTGGCCCATTTCATGGATTATTACTCACTGTTTCGGGTCCCAAAGTGATTTCCACGACATACGAGCCCTGGGGCGCTTTTACGTGTCGGTCATCAACACTCACATTTTTGCATGATTCTGGTCCCTTTCGTGCACTATTACTCACCTTTTGGGGCTCCAGAGTGATTTCCATGATTGACGATTCTCAGGGTGCGTTTACGTGTCCGTCGTCAACTTTTGTCCAATTTTGACCCATTTTGTTGACTATTACTCACCATTTTGAGGTCCCAAAGCTGTTTCAATAGTTATTGAACCCCAAGGTGCGCTTATGTGTCGTTCATCAACACTCGTAATTTTGGCCAATTCTGGCTCATTTCCTGTACTATTGATCACTGTTTTGGTTTCCCAAAGCGAGTTCCTCGATTGATGATCCCCGGGGTGTGTTTACGTGTGCGTCGTCAACACTCTCAGTTTTGTCCAATTCTGGCCGTTTTCATGGACTATTACTCACCGTTTTGGGTCCCCGAAGTGATTTCCATAGTTGTTGAACCCCAGGGTGCGATTACGT
>NW_025271894.1:0-1375 GCF_018294505.1 Triticum aestivum | reverse complement strand
CGCCAAAGCACTCGGTTAATGACCATGAAGCAAGCACCAGCCAAGTAAAGGTGAGAGATGCTAAATACACTCTACCAAAGTGGTGTCCTCCAGGGCTGACAAAGACACAGAAGAGGAAACTACAGAGGTTAAGGAGTCAAGAGATGGCAGGGCAGGAGGCCGAGAAGCAAAGGGATAAGTTGTTCAATGACACTCGACCCATGGTTCCAGCAAAACAAGTGTGGAGGCCTAAACAAATACAAGATACATCAGCTTCTACATCTATCACAGAGGTGCCTACACCACCCAAGGAGGACAATGCGACAACTATTACATCGTCTGCAACACTTCTTACTTCTCCTTCACTCGACCAGATTTCAGAATCGGTCGATCCACTTGAAGAAGAGGCTGATATGTTAGACTATGAGTCTACACCGGTCCATGAAGGTATGGATATCAATATGATATATTACTTACCTGCTGAGTTTCGTGCTGTAGATGAGGAAGGGGAAGTGGCTCAACTGGATTTTGGCCCTAAAAATGCAATATTCGAGAAGCCAAAAGAACCAGTAACACATTTGAAACCGTTGTATCTCAGAGGTCATATCAATGGATCGCCACTCAGTCGAATGCTTGTTGATGGTGGTGCTGTGGTAAATCTTATGCCCTATTCGGTCTTCAGGAAATTGGGTTTGCCTGATGAAGAAGTGATCAAGACCAATATGGTGCTCAACGGGTTTGAAGGCAAAGAGAGAACTGAAGCCAAAGGTGTGATGTATGTGGAGCTTACAGTCAGAAGCAAAACTTTGGCTACTGCATTCTTTGTCGCTGAGGTGCAAGGTAACTACAACGTTATACTAGGCCATGATTGGGTTCATGCAAACCAGTGCGTGCCATCACTATGCACCAGTTTTTGATTCAGTGGGTTGATGATGAAGTGGAAGTCATTCATGCGGATAACTCGGTCTGTGTTGCTTTGGCCGATGCATCGGTGGATTGGCAACATCCCAATGCTACTTGCTTGACGGGACGTGACTTATCAGAGTTTGATTTTCTCAGCGCGACCAAGAATGGTTTTGTGCCCGTGTCTTTAAAGCCGACTGAATGCAATCGGCTCCAAGGTATGATATGTTTAAATGGATTCTAGTACCGAGTGGTTACAAAAACATCTTGTAAAATATCGGTCCGGCGAGAACGATAGGTATGAGTCTATTGAGGAGTTGGATGACATGGATAAACCTGGACAAGGTTTTACATCGGCCGATCCGTTAGAAGAGGTAGATATCGGAGACGGATCAGTCAGCCGACCGGCATTTATAAACAAAAATTTAAAAGCCGATTGTAAAGCTAAATTAATCGAGCTATTGAAAGAATATGTTTGTTGCTTTGCATGGGA
>NW_025271893.1:0-1375 GCF_018294505.1 Triticum aestivum | reverse complement strand
TGAGTCCATGGATTATACGCACTCTCACCCTTCCACCCTTGCTAGCCTCTCTAATACCGCGCAACTTTCACCGGTATCATACACCTACCATATACCTTCCTCAAAACAGCCACCATACCTACCTATTATGGCATTTCCATAGCCATTTTGAGATATATTGCCATGCAACTTTCCACCATCTAGTTCATCATGACACATTCATCATTGTCATATTGCATATCCCGGTACACCGGCAGATGCATTCACATAGAGTCATATTTTGTTCTAAGTATCGAGTTGTAATTGTTGAGTTGTAAGAAAAATAAAAGTGTGATGATCATCATTATTAGAGCATTGTCCTAGTGAGGAAAGAATGATGGAGACTATGATTCCCCCACAAGTCGGGATGAGACTCCAGACGAAAAATAATAATAATAAAAGAGGCCAAAGAAGCCCAAATAAAAAAAGAGAAAGGCCATAAAAAAGAGAAAGGCCATATAAAAATAAAAAAATAAAAAAATGAGAGAAAAAGAGAGAAGGGACAATGTTACTATCCTTTTACCACACTTGTGCTTCAAAGTAGCACCATGATCTTCATAGTAGAGAGTCTCTCATGTTATCACTTTCATATACTAGTGGGAATCTTTCATTATAGAACTTGGCTTGTATATTCCAATGATGGGCTTCCTCAAATTGCCCTAGGTCTTCATGAGCAAGCAAGTTCGATGCACACCCACTAGTTTCCTTTGTTGAGCTCTCATATATTTATAGCTCTAGTGCATCCGTTGCATGACAATACCTACTCACTCACATTGATATCTATTAATGGGCATCTCCATAGCCCGTTGATACGCCTAGCTCATGTATTGCGTGAAGATTGAAAAAGTTTTGAAAAAGTTAGAGTATGAAACAATTGCTTGGCTTGTCATCGGGGTTGTGCATGATTTAAATACTTTGTGTGGGGAAGATGGAGCATAGCCAGACTATATGATTTTGCAGTGATAACTTTCTTTAGCCATGTTATTTTGAGAAGACATAATTGCTTTGTTAGTATGCTTGAAGTATTATTATTTTCTATGTCAATATAAACCTTTGTCTTGAATCTTTCTAATCTGAATATTCATACCACAATTAAGAAGATTTGCATTGAAATTATGCCAAGTAGCACTCGGCATCAAAAATTCTTTTTTTATCATTTACCTACTCGAGGACGAGTAGGAATTAAGCTTGGGGATGCCTGATACGTCTCCAACGTATCTATAATTTTTGATTGCTCCATGTTATATTATCTACTGTTTTGGACTATATTGGGCTTTATATTCCACTTTTATATTATTTTTGCGACTAACCTATTAACCGGAGGCCCAGCCCAGAATTGCTGTTTTTGCCTATTTCA
>NW_025271892.1:0-1375 GCF_018294505.1 Triticum aestivum | reverse complement strand
CAGTGTTTTGGGGACCCAGAGCGATTTCCACGATTGATGAACCCCGGGTGCGTTTATGTGTCCGTCGTCAACACTCACAGTTTTGTCCAATTCTAACCTGTTTCATGGACTATTACTCACCGTTTTGGGGTCCCGAAGCGATTTCCATAGTTGTTGAACTCCAAGGTGTGCTTACGTGTTGATCATCAACACTCGCAGTTTTGGCCGATTCTAGCCCGTTTCATGGACTATTAATCACCGTTTTGGGGTCCCAAAGCGATCTCCATGGTTGTCGAACTCCAAGGTGCGCTTACTTGTCGGTCATCAAGAATCACAGTTTGGGCCGATTCTGGCCCGTTTCTTGTACTATTGCTCTACTTTGGGGTGTCGGAGTCATTTCCACGATTAACGAACCCCGAGGTGCGTTTACGTGTCGGTCATCAACACTCACATATTCGGCCGATTCTAGTCCGTTTCATGCACTATTACTCAGCGTTTTGGGGACCCAGAGCGATTTTCATGATTGATGATCCCCGGGTGCGTTTATGTGTCCGTCGTCAACACTCACGGTTTTGGCCAATCCTGACATGTTTCGTGGATTATTACTCACAGTTTTCTGGTCCCGAAGCGATTTCCATAGTTGGTGAACCCCAAGGTGTGCTTATGTGTTGGTCATCAACACTCGCAGTTTTGGCCGATTCTGGCCCGTTTCATGGACTATTACTCACCGTTTTGGGGTCCCAAAGCGATTTCCATGGTTGTCGACCTCCAAGGTGCGCTCATGTGTGGGTCATCAACAATCATAGTTTGGGTCGATTCTTGCCCGTTTCTTGGACTATTACCCTATTTTGGGGTCTCGGAGTCATTTCCACGATTGACGAACCCCAGGGTGCGTTTACGTGTCGGTCATCAACACTCACATATTCGGCTGAATCGTATCCGTTTCGTGCACTATTACTCAGTGTTTTGGGGACCCAGAGCGATTTCCACGATTGATGAACCCCGGGTGCGTTTATGTGTCCGTCGTCAACACTCACAGTTTTGTCCAATTCTAACCTGTTTCATGGACTATTACTCACCGTTTTGGGGTCCCGAAGCGATTTCCATAGTTGTTGAACTCCAAGGTGTGCTTACGTGTTGATCATCAACACTCGCAGTTTTGGCCGATTCTAGCCCGTTTCATGGACTATTGATCACCGTTTTGGGGTCCCAAAGCGATCTCCATGGTTGTCGAATTACAAGGTGCGCTTACTTGTCGGTCATCAAGAATCACAGTTTGGGCCGATTCTGGCCCGTTTCTTGGACTATTGCTCTACTTTGGGGTGTCGGAGTCATTTCCACGATTAACGAACCCCGAGGTGCGTTTACGTGTCGGTCATCAACACTCACATATTCG
>NW_025271891.1:0-1375 GCF_018294505.1 Triticum aestivum | reverse complement strand
TTGAACAGTCCTAGAGAAGCAATCAATTTTGGCTTGATGAGCTGACATCCAGTCCATACCCAAAATGATATTAATATCTGAAGATTTAAGGGCTATCAAAGATGCGAGGAAAACAAGTCTGTCGACTTGGATTTCATTTCCATGGCTTACTCTAGAAGTTTGCCATTTGGATCCCGGAGTTTGAATTACCATAGAGGATGGCAAGTCACAGAATGCAACGTTATGCAAACGAGCATAATTTTCAGATATAAAAGAATGAGAGGCTCCTGTATCGAAAAGAACAGATGCCGGGTGGCAATTAACAAGAAGCGTACCGAGAACGACGTTGGGATCTTCTTGAGCTTCTTTGGCAGAGATACAGTTGACATGGCCACGTGAAGCGGTGACCGGTTTAGCATGAAACACTTTTCCTGTCGGCTTGCCACGGCCAACAGCTTTAGCAGATTGATTGGGGTTGGTCTGGGGACACTCACGCATATAATGACCAGATTCCCCACACTTGAAACAAGTCACGGAACTGGTACGTGGAGGAGCATTATTGGTTGGACCCCCATAGGGCTTGGCTGGAGCAGACTGTTGTACGGGGCGAGGCGCCTGAAAAGATGGCCTCGGTGTGAACCTGGGTGGCAGGGCGGTGTTGGGTACCCACACGCGGCGCTTCTGAGGACCAGCACCAGATGAGGAACCCGTGTCACGTCCATGCTTGCGTGTTGCGTCATAATCAGTCTGACCAGTTTCAGCACTGATGGCTTTGTTGACAAGTTTCGGAAAAGATGTGCACTCATGCAGACGGAGGTCGCGGCGAAGCTCAGGACTAAGGCCCTTACGGAACCTTGCTTGCTTCTTGGCGTCAGTAGACACTTCCTCAGTTGCATATCGGGCGAGCTTACCAAACTCCCTGCTATAGGCATCCACAGAAAGTCGGCCTTGGGTGAAATTGCAAAATTCTTCACGCTTACGGTCCATGAGACCCTCCGAAATGTGATGTTCACGGAAAGCCTCGCTGAACTCAGCCCAAGTGGTGACATGGCCCGCTGGGCGCATAGCTCCATAATTCTCCCACCATAGACTGGCGGGGCCTTCAAGATGATATGCAGCAAAGGTGACCTTGTCAGCCTCCGCTACCAGCGCGGAACGCAGTTTGTGAGAGATACTGCGAAGCCAGTCATCAGCGTCGAGAGGCTCGACGGAGTGGTGGAACGTGGGTGGATGCAATTTGATAAAATCACTGAGTGACACCACGTTAGCCCTCTGATGGTGTGCTGTATTCTGTTCAATACGCTCCAACAAACGGTTTGTCTCCCGCTTGTTTCTCTCAGCTTCCATCATCACCTCGGCTAGTGAAGGAGGATGAGGCAGATGTTCATTTCTGGCT
>NW_025271890.1:0-1375 GCF_018294505.1 Triticum aestivum | reverse complement strand
AATTTGAATCTTGTATTCAAACCAACTTCATTTAATCTGTTGCTAGTTGCATTAGCCCAAAACACATTCATATTGCCATGTCATGAGCATGCATCATATTGTGCATTGCATTGATTGTATTTCTTCTTTGTTGCCGGTATCTGTTCCCTCCCAGTAGAGGATGTTCCGACGTTGTGATCGTTGACACTGATGAAGACTCAATGTTATCTTCAGAAGTGCCAGGCAAGCAAAACCCCCTTGTCCATTCCGATACAATCCTACTCTCTCGCTCCTGCTCTCTTTTACTGCATTAGGACAACAACGACATATTTGTTACTTGCTGCGGTAGCTGAACCCCTTTATCCTCTGCATGACCTGTCATTCCACAGTAATTAGATGAAACCCACTAGCATGAGTAGGAGTTGTTTGAGCCCTGATGTGCCTACTCATTCATGCTTGTTTGTCATGCCTGCTACAGCTTAGAGTTGAGTCAGGTCTGATTCATCGGGGATGAATCAGAGGTGTGTGAACATGTCCTACTGTGTGTGAGCTAAGTGTGTGAACACGATTTGGTAAAGGTAGCGGTGAGAGGCCATGTAGGAGTACATGGTGGGTTGTCTCATTGCAGCCGTCCTCAGGAACTGAGTTCTGTGTTTGTGATCCATGATTCAGCTAACACCACGCATTGGGACCGAAACCAATGGACCCTCTCGGCTTCTTAATCACCCTTGTCCTCTGTCCAGGAGTTGCAAGTAGTTTCTGGTGTTTGTAGTATGCTGGAGGCCGTGCGCAGCGCTGACCATAGGGGTGGGCTGTGATGCGGTAGGCACGTGGCACGGTGTACCGGGCGCCCGTTTGGTGTCTCGGGAACCCTGTTCACATCGTTTGGGGCTGTGAGCGAAACTCCGGCCGGATCTCCTCATGGATGGAACCCGAATAGGAGATAAACCTGGACTAGAGACTTGAGTGTTTAGGTAGGCCGTGGCCGACACCCACGTTGGGCTTCCGCTTGAAGGTTGCCGAGTACATGTCGTGTAAACGGCGGTAAGTGGTGAGAGCGTGTGTGAAGAAGTACACCCCTGCAGGGTTAACCTAATCTATTCGAATAGCCGTGTCCACGGAAAAGGACCTCTGGGTTGCTTATATCAGTTCATAGACAAGTGAAAGTGGATACTCTAAAATACGCAAGATAAGCGTGAGTGCTATGGATGGCGTTCTCGTAGGGAGACGGGAGCGGATCCATAGTGGGGTATTGGTTGGTGAATATGTGGACTCGTGTGCGCCACCTCAAAGAGTTACATTGCAGTCGTAGTTTAGGATAGCCACCGAGTCAGAGCTGGCTTGCTGCAGTTAAACCCCACCACCCCTTTGTTGATAATGATGCATATGTAGATAG
>NW_025271889.1:0-1375 GCF_018294505.1 Triticum aestivum | reverse complement strand
AACCCCCGGCACCTGGAGGGGGAAACGGACGCGTCGGGTCTACTCGGAGGGGATGTTGCTCTGGGTTTGGCCCGGATGTTGCTCCCAGGTGTCCCTCTATGCTGACCTGATACAACCGGGTGGAGAGGTCCACGGTTCGAAGCCCGTCCGTGGAAAGTCAAAGGGCTAGATCTCATGGTCAACCGTTCCAGGGTTAGGCGGGACGGGGGCCCGAGGGGGGCGTGGGTAGCAATGCCACCAGAGCTTCGCATCGGCCCCTTACATGTGGGGTGGTGTTGTGGCATGTCCGAAGAGGCGGCTAGCGTCTCCGGGGTGTGGCCCCCCTCAAGGACGGCGCCACCGCCGGCACCTAGAGGGGGGAAACGGATGCGTCGGGTCTACACGGAGGGGGTGTAGCTGTGGGTTTGGCCCGGATGTTGCTTCCAGGTATCCCTCTGTGCTGACCTGACACAACCGGGTGGAGAGGTCCACTTGTCAAAGTCCTGACGTGGAAAGTCAAAGGGCTAGATTTCGTGGTCAAACGCTCCAGGGTTAGGCGGGACGCGGGCCGTGGGGGTAGCAATGCCACCGGAGCGTCGCACCGGCCCCTCATACATGCGGGGTGGTGTTGTGGCATGTCTGAAGAGGCGGCGCGCGTCTCCGGGGTGTGGCCCCCCTCACGGATGGCGATGACACAGTAGTAGACGTTCTGCGGTAACGGTGCAGCGTGAATATTATAAAATACTCGGATCGCGATAAAATCATGAGTTTTTTACATGATGTGGGCACATGTGCTATAGGAGCGATGGTAATTTTTCGTAATTTTTGATAATGGAGAAGTATCCGAACACTTCCCTCTACGCGGATTGCCCTTCGCATGTCTACGACTGTGGCCGGCGGCCTCCGTGGGCTAGCATGCCGCCAATCTTGCATGCGCTACTTCTCACAAGTCTGAGAGTGTTGTGGCGGTTGCGAACGCCCGGAACGCGTCCCCCGGCCATGGCCCCCCTCACGGACGGTGCCGCCGCCGGCACCTGGAGGGGGGCAACGGACGCGTCGGGTCTACACAGAGGGGATGTAGCCGTAGGTTTGGCCCGGATGTTGCTCCCAGGTGTCCCTCTGTGCTGACCTGATACAACCGGGTGGAGAGGTCCACTGTTCGAAGTCCGTCCGTGGAAAGTCAAAGGGCTAGATCTCGTGGTCAACCGCTCCAGGGTTAGGCGGGACGGGGGCCCGAGGGGGCGGGGGGTAGCAATGCTGCCGGAGCGTCGCATCGGCCCCTCATACATGTGGGGTGGTGTTGTGGCATGTACGAAGAGGTGGCTAGCATCTCCGGGGTGTGGCCTCCCTCAAGGACGCCGCCGCCACCGGCACCTGGAGGGGGGAAACAGATGCG
>NW_025271888.1:0-1375 GCF_018294505.1 Triticum aestivum | reverse complement strand
AATCGGCCAAAACTACGAGTGTTGATGATCGACACGCAAACGCACCCCAGGGTTCGTCAATCGTGGAAATCACTCGAGGACCCCAAAACAGTGAGTAATAGTCCAAGAGACGGGCCAAAATCGGCCAAAACTGCGAGTGTTGATGACCGACACGTAAGCTTACCTTTGGGTTCAACAACTATGGAATTCGCTTTGGGACCCCAAAACGGTGAGTAATAGTCCAAGAACCGGACCAGAATCAGCCCAAACTGCGTTCGTTGATGACCGACACGTAAATGCACCTTAGGGTTCAACAACCATTGAAATCGATTTAGGACACCAAAACGGTGAGTAATAGTCCATGAAACGGGCCAGAATCAACCAAAATTACGACTGTTGACGACGTACACGTAAACGCACCCCGGTCATTGTGAATGTGGAAATAGCTCTGGGACCCCAAAATGGTGAGTAATAGTCCACGGAAGAGCCCAGAATCGAAAAAAATTACGATTGCTGGTGAGCGACATGTAAACGCACCCCGGGGTGCGTCAATTATGGAAATTGCTCCGGGACCCCAAAACAATGAGTTATAAACCATGAAACGGGGCAGAGTCAGCCAAAACTGCGAGTGTCGATAACCGACACATAAATGCACCCAGGGATCGTCAATCATGGAAATCGCTCTAGGACCCGAAAACGGTGAGTAATAGTGCACGAAATGAACCAGAATCGGCCAAAACTACGAGTGTTGATGATCGACACGCAAACGCACCTTGCGGTTCGTCAGTTGTGGAAACCACTTCGGGGCCCCAAAACTAGGTAATAGTCACGAAACGGGACAGAATCGGCCAAAACTGCGAGTGTTGATGACCGCCACGTAAGCGCACCTTTGGGTTCAACAACTATGGAAATCGCTTTGGGACCCCAAAACGGTGAGTAATAGTCCAAGAATCGGACCAGAATCAGCCCAAACTGCGTTCGTTGATGACCGACACGTAAACGGACCTTAGGGTTCAACAACCATTGAAATCGCTTTGGGACACCAAAACGGTGAGTAATAGTCCATGAAACGGGCCAGAATCAACCAAAATTGCGACTGTTGACGACGTACACGTAAACGCACCCCGGTCATTGTGAATGTGGAAATAGCTCTGGGACCCCAAAATGGTGAGTAATAGTCCATGGAAGAGCCCAGAATCGAACAAAATTACGATTGGTGGTGAGCGACATGTAAACACACCCCGGGGTGCATCAATTATGGAAATTGCTCCGGGACCCCAAAACAATGAGTAATAAACCATGAAACGGGGCAGAGTCAGCCAAAACTGCGAGTGTTGATGACCGACACATAAATGCACCCCAGGGATCGTCAATCATGGAAATCGCTCTAGGACCC
>NW_025271887.1:0-1375 GCF_018294505.1 Triticum aestivum | reverse complement strand
ACGCTCGTCAATTTTGTGCTTGGACGTCCCCTGTGAGCTCCCCGCGACGACCATCTCCGTGCGCGTGATGGATCTGGGGGCTTCTTGCGTGCCGAACTGGGGCCAATCGACGCGTGACGGAATGATGGTGAGCTCACTGGGGCCACGCCGGCGAGCCTGGCACCGCCACTTGTTGCTGGCCGCTTCAAGTTCCTTGTACACACCGGAGTTGAGAGAGAGAGACAGGGAGGGAAGAGAGAGAATATTTATTTTTTATTTTTTCTTCAAGTGGGTCCTGCATGTAAGTGACACATGCATAGAGGTGCAAAAATGTCCAAATAACGTCTCCTAAACGGTCAAAGGTGGATGAAAACGGCACGGAAGAGCATTTCTGTAAGGGCACCAAACGGTAGAGGGGCAAATTTGAGCATGCTTCGAAATTAGGGGTAAATCTGAATAATGGGTTCGAGTTAGGGGCACAAATGTAAAAGCTCTTTTTTTAACGCCGACCCACCGACGCGAACACATCTGTTTTTTAACGCGTGAAGGAGCGAGTTTGCAAGGATTAGAACTCATGACTTTGCAGTCCTGGCGCGAGCTGCTAACCCCTCGACCTGACGGCTATCGATGATCATGGGAAGCGTGAAATATATAAGAACACATAACAGTGTTCAAATTCAAAAAATAATTAGAAACATTTCTTGAAAATCGTGAACGATTTTGAAATGCCTCAATATTTTTTGGACGCGCAAATAATTTTTGAACAAAAATTCCAAACTTTTTTAAATTCCCAAATATTTGCTGTATTGCCAACAAATTTTGAAAACATGAACATATTTTGAATTCCTGAACAAATTTAAAAAAAATTAACGTTTTTCTAAATTCCCAAACATTTTTGGATTTGTTAACAAAATTTTAAAATGTGAATTTTTTTGAAATTTTTTTTTTTTTTCTGAATTGTGAACATTTTGTTGAAAAGAAGCAAACAATTTTCGAAATAATAATATTTTTTGAATTACTAATCATTTTTGAAAGTATCCGAACGAAGTCTGGAAACAGGAACGATTGTGAAATTTTGAACTAATTTTGAAAATGCGAACATTTTTTAAAATTTCTGATATTTTTTGAGAAAATAAAACTAGACTTGGCAAAAAGATACGGGAAAGAAAAAGAAAAAAGCAAAAGAAAAATGGAAACAGAAAAAAGTGACAACGGGACGGGCCTGTCGTGGGTGCCCCTACGCGAAGCACCGACTACCTGATCTTTGAAAAAATACTGTAAAATATGATAATTGGTCTGACTAATACCTGCCGTCCATTTTCCAAACCGTTGAAACTACCTGGAATGGTTTGAAAGAACATCCTCTGCTAATTGAAAAGGAAAACACTATCCACCA
>NW_025271886.1:0-1375 GCF_018294505.1 Triticum aestivum | reverse complement strand
TGCAAGATGATCCGCAGCCGTCAGGTCAAGCTGATAAGCAATCATAATCCGGGGGCCGGTTTAGTCTTCCACGTGCTGCCATGCTTATTGAGAAACAATTATCCCTTTGGGCACTGAAACGCCTTGTAATAGGCTAGTCAAAACACTTGGTCTGTTATGCCTTCGTGCATATTTATCTGCAACTGATGCGTGCTAATCCGCCATGCTTAAGATATGATGTTCATAATCCATAGCTATTTATTCAAGTTGTTCCTGCAGATAAGAAGCTTAAAGCGCCCTGGCGGTTTACCACCGGGCGGTTCATGATACCCAAATATATATATGACCAAGGTTTATAACCAAGGTTGTAAAAGATAACCAAATATGGAAATATATGGTACCTGTGACCTTTAGGCATAGTGTTGGCTGACCAACTATGTAATGAGGGTAATAACCCTAATCCAGAGTAGAAGTAACTCCTGTTATATGATGCCGATTTATCAGAAAACCGTTTCGGGTTGCGATAAACACCGGTTTACTCCATACTGGTGACTTTCAGTCAGAACCAGACCGGGCTGATAGTCTCTGGATTATAATTTGATCTTGTACTGACAACTTGTAGTTGACAGCCTAACTGGGTTGATAAACACCGGTTTTAAAAACATCACAAATCTTATGAGACAAAGAAAACTTAGCAAAAGGCAAATAAAAACCGTTGTAGTCGAGGCTTTTCACGGGCTGCCAGGCCCCAAATTCGAGGCTCTTCATGGGCTGCCAGGCCACTGAGTTAAACCATTTTTGCAAAGCCTCTTCGCGTCATCGTCTTCCTCGCGCCGACCGACCCTCAAGCTCTGCCGCCGCCGTCGTCCTTCGCCTCTGCTTCGACAAAGTCCGCTGCATCAACCTGATCGTATCAGAGAAAAGCGGTGATCCTCTGCTGCTTCCTCCTGCACCAGTAAGTCCCTCTTCTTCTCGCCCTAGGTCCGCCATTAGGGTTCGGTGTTCTTTGTAGCTTGAAGCTGTTCTTCCTTCGGTAGCACCAACGACCGGTTAGATCTGACTATTTTCAGCGCCTTTTGTAGTTTAGAATCCTTTCTTCTTGTTAAGGCACCTGCTTGATATCCAACTCATCTGAACTTACTGAACTTTTTAAGCGGTTGATATTAGACCATAATATATTTTGTTTTTCCAATGCGCAGTAGATCTGAAATTACCATGGCAAGATGTGAAACTTGTTTCTTCCTTCGCTTATACACTTTTAATACCAGATGGGGCGGTTTAACTTCATATACAAAATGATGACCCAGTAGATACCATTAGTCCCCTGTTGAACCGCCAATGAATTCATCATTGTACTGTTTCCATTAGCACACTCCGGATTACGAATAACCAATTC
>NW_025271885.1:0-1375 GCF_018294505.1 Triticum aestivum | reverse complement strand
TCCATGAAGCGGGCCAAAATCGGCCAAAACTGCAAATGTTCATGACCGACACATAAACACAACGGTGTTCGTCGGTCGTGGAAATCACTACGTGAGCCCAAAACTGAGTTATAGTCCAAGAAACGGGCCGGAATCGGCCGAAACTGCGATTGTTGATGACCGATACATAAGCGCACGTTGGGGTTCGACATCCATGGAAATCGCTTTGGGACCCCAAAAATGTGAGTAATAGTCCATGAAACGGGCCAGAATCGACAAAAGCCACGAGTGTTGATGACCGACACTTAAACGCACCATGGGGTTTGTTAATCGTGGAAGTCACTCCGGGACCCCGAAACAGTCAGTAATAGTCCACGAAACGGGCCAGAATTGGCCAATACTATGAGAGTTGATGACCAACACGTAAGCGCACCTTGGGGTTCAACAACTATGGAAATCGCTTCATAACCGCAAAACGGTGAGTAATAGTCCATGAAACGGGCCAGAATCGTCAAAAACCGCGAGTGTTGATGTCTGACACGTAAACGCACCCCGGGGTTCACTAATCATGGAAATCAGTCTGGGACCCCAAAAAAGTGAGTAATAGTCGACAAAACGGGCCAGAATCGGCCAAAACTGTGACTGTTGATGACCGACATTTAAGCGCACCTTGGGGTTCAATAACTATGGAAATCGCTTTGGGATCCCAAACGGTGAGTAATAGTTCACGAAACGGGTCAGAATTGGCCAAAACTATGAGGGTTGACGACGGGCACGTAAACGCACCCCAGGGATCGTCAATCATGGAAATCGCTCCGGGACCCCACAACGGTGAGTAACAGTGCAGAAAACGTACCAGAATCGGCCAAAATTGGGAGTGTTGATGACCGACACGTAAATGAACCCCGATGTTCATCAATCGTGGAAATCACTTCGGGACCCCAAAACTGAGTAATAGTCCAGGAAACGGAGCAGAATCGGCCCAATCTACGAGTCTTGACGACCAGCACGTAAGCACATCTTGGGGTTCGACAAGCATCGAAATCGCTTTGGGACTGCAAAACGGTGAGTAATAGTCCATGAAAGAGTCCTGAATCGGTAAAACCTAGGGTTATTGATCAACGATACATAAACGCACCCCGGGTTTCGTCAATCATGGAAATTGCTCAGGGACCTGAAATCAGTGAGTAATAGTCCATGAAGCGGGCCAAAATCGGCCAAAACTTCAAATGTTGATGACCGACACATAAACACACCGGTGTTCGTCGGTCGTGGAAATCACTACGTGACCCCAAAACTGAGTTAAAGTCCAAGAAACGGGCCAGAATCGGCCGAAACTGCGATTGTTGATGACCGATACGTAAGCGCACCTTGGGGTTCGACATCCATGGAAATC
>NW_025271884.1:0-1375 GCF_018294505.1 Triticum aestivum | reverse complement strand
GTCATGTAGCTAATGTAGGCGCAGCTTCATGAACGTCTGCCAAGGTTCTTAGTGAGGGCTTCCTCTAAGATGCTTTCAGATTTTTGATTATCTAGCATATATATGCAGTGAAGATGTCTCTCCTTTTTGGTACCGCTCTAAATAGGACACATGGTGTTCATGTTTTGTTAGATAATTTTATTCTTGTGTAGTTTGATTTAAAAGATGATAGGTCAGAATGACAGAATGTGATTAGTTTTGCTTTTCCTGCTGCTACACATGATTTTACTTTTACTTTTGTTTTTGATTGTTTCTTTTTCAGTTTCTTAAGGCTAGAACACTACAGTGATTGATTATGCACCTGAAGGATTGATGAAGCTGCTTGGACTGAATTTCTCTTTAAAATACATGGTGATTGTTTGGGATGATTGGGCAAAAATAGTTGGGAATTGGTTTTTTATTACATGCAAAACTTCAAGCCTTGGGGTCTTGTTGACATTTGTTGTTTCAAGTTTAGACCTTTTTCACCGCTGACCATGATACTAGACCATGATGAACCTACGAACTATGAGGAAGCGATGATGAGCCCAGATTCCGCAAAATGGCTAGAGGCCATGAAATCTGAGATAGGATCCATGTATGAAAACAAAGTATGGACTTTGGTTGACTTGCCCGATGATCGGCAAGCCATTGAGAATAAATGGATCTTTAAGAAGAAGACTGACGCTGATGGTAATGTTACTGTCTACAAAGCTCGACTTGTTGCAAAAGGTTTTCGACAAGTTCAAGGGGTTGACTACGATGAGACTTTCTCACCCGTAGCGATGCTTAAGTCTGTCCGAATCATGTTGGCTATTGCTGCATTTCATGATTATGAAATTTGGCAAATGGATGTCAAGACTGCATTCTTGAATGGATTTCTAGAAGAAGAGTTGTATATGATGCAACCTGAAGGTTTTGTTGATCCAAAAGATGCTGACAAAGTGTGCAAGCTCCAACGTTCCATTTATGGACTGGTGCAAGCATCTCGGAGTTGGAATAAACGTTTTGATAGTGTGATCAAAGCATATGGTTTTATACAGACTTTTGGAGAAGCCTGTATTTACAAGAAAGTGAGTGGGAGCTCTGTAGCATTTCTAGTTTTATATGTTGATGACATATTATTAATTGGAAATGATATAGAATTTCTGGATAGCATAAAGGGATACTTGAATAAAAGTTTTTCTATGAAAGACCTCGGTGAAGCTGCTTACATATTGGGCATCAAGATCTATAGAGATAGATCAAGACGCTTAATAGGACTTTCACAAAGTACATACCTTGACAAAATTTTGAAAAAGTTCAAAATGGATCAGGCAAAGAAAGGATTCTTGCCTGTGCTACAAGGTGTGAAGTT
>NW_025271883.1:0-1375 GCF_018294505.1 Triticum aestivum | reverse complement strand
AGTTGGGCTTGGGACAGACTAGGCACAGTGGCACGGTGTACCAAGTGGCACCCGGATGGTGGGCTTGGGAACCCTGCTCACATCGTTTGGGGCCGTGAGCGACACCCCGGCCGGATCTCCTTGCGGATGGAACCCGAATAGGCGATAAACCTGGACTAGAGACTTGTTCGGTTAGTCAGGTCGTGGCCGACTCCCTCGCTCGGTTTCCGCTTGAAGGTTGCCGAGGTACATGACGTGTACAGGGCGATAAGTGGCGAAAGCGTGTGTGAAGAAGTACACCCCTGCAGGGTTAACATCATCTATTCGAATAGCCGGATTCCTCGGATATGGAAACTTGGACCCCTTGCATAGTTCATAGACAAGTGAAAGTGGATACTCTAAAACACGCAAGATAAGCGTGAGTGCTATGGATGGCGTTCTCGTAGGGAGACGGGAGCGGATCCATAGTGGTGTATTGATATGGTGAATATGTGGACTCGTGTGCGCCACCTCAAAAGAGTTACTTGCAGTCGTAGATCAGGTTAGCCACCGAGTCAAAGATGGCTTTCTGCAGTTAAACTCCACCACCCCCCGTTGTTGATAATGATGCATATGTAGATAGATCTGATGTAAGTCTTGCTGGGTACATTTGTACTCACGTTTGCCTATTTTATGTTTTGCAGAGAGACTTTAGTCTCACTAGTAGTTCCGCGTGGACTTCGACGTTTAGCTTGTTACCTCAGCTACGATCTTGTGCCCTCGGCAGGATCTGGTAGATAGTCAGGCTTC
Source organism: Triticum aestivum (assembly GCF_018294505.1). Lineage (NCBI taxonomy): Eukaryota > Viridiplantae > Streptophyta > Magnoliopsida > Poales > Poaceae > Triticum > Triticum aestivum. Next base: position 607 of record NW_025271883.1, on the reverse strand, counting down.
TCAGCCTTTTTCATTTATAGATGTCTGTACTCAGACATGATAGCTTCCGTTTGTGCTTTGATTTGTATGCTCTGAGTGTTGGGTCATGAGACCCATGTTTGTAATATCTCGCTCCTCAGAGCCTATTGAATAATTACTTGAGTTGTAGAGTCATGTTGTGATGCCATGTTGTATCTGCACATATCGAGCATATTGTGTGTATGTTGTTGAAATGCTTGGTATGTGTGGGGTCTGACTATCTAGTTGTTTATCCTTAGTAGCCTCTCTTACCGGGAAATGTCTCCTAGTGTTTCCACTGAGCCATGGTAGCTTGCTACTGCTCCGGAACACTTAGGCTGGCCGGCATGTGTCCTTCTTCGTTCCTGTGTCTGTCCCTTCGGGGAAATGTCACGCGATGAATACCGGAGTCCTGTTAGCCCGCTACAGCCCGGTTCTCCGGAGTCCTGCTAGCCCAGTGCTACAGCCTGGATTCACTCGCTGATGACCGACACGTTCGATGCTGGGTCACGGATGCCTGTCCCTGTAAGTTAGTGCCACTTTGGGTTTACGACTAGCCATGTCAGCCCGGGCTCCTTATCATATGGATGCTAGCGACACTATCATATAC
>NW_025271882.1:0-1375 GCF_018294505.1 Triticum aestivum | reverse complement strand
AAAAAAAAACTCAGTTTATATGACATGTTTCGTTTTAAGTTTATAATGGCTACCGAACGGATATACGCTAAGAGCATCTACAACTATAGACATCAAATTCAGGCCCTCAAACGCCAATGGACGTGTCCGGACGCGTTCGCGGACAATGATTGGGCAACCCTCAAATTTTCTTATCTACATCTGAATACCATAAGTTTCGAACCTTAAATTCGTACAAAACATGTAAAACAAAAACCTACATACTACGTAAATCAACTAAAACCTAGCCTACACTACTCGTTGTTGTCGGAGATGCCCACGTTCTCCGTGTCGGGCTCCGGTACATAGATGGCAGCCACAACTCCGGCTCCTGCGGCTCCTCCTCTGCCTCCATGCCGCCCTCTGCCTCGGCCTCCAGATCAGTGAAAAGCTCGTCGATCTCCGCCTGTTGCTGCCGGATGAAGCGCCGACTGACGTCCACACAGGCCTCATCCTGGAAGGACTGCGGGATGGTGGGTTGCTCCTCATCAGGCCCCATCGCGTCCTTCTCCTCCAAATCTGGCCCCTCCATGGGCTCCGTCTGCTGCTCCCCCTCCTCTTCTTCCTCCTCCTCCTCTTCCGACTCCGGCGAGTTCGGAGGCAGACCGGCTGCGAAAACTAGGGACATATCAGTCGATCCTGAGATCTGACCATTATCTAGAGACTGATCGAAACATTATAATCGATCCTGATTTTGTAACTGTATAACAAATATTGTAGCATAAAGGTTTAAAAAGTCTCTTACAAAATCCAAACATGCACTGCATTTTCTAAAAAATAACATGATGGTTTATTTTATGTTTTTTTACTATAATCGTGATATTGGGCGCGACAACATTGATTCTTACACTACATAAATGAAGAGAAAACAAAAACCGTGCAAAGTTATACGCACCACCAAATTGAGTCTCTATATATCGAACTAACATACATACGGAGGCCTCACCATCTAGAGCTTGACGGGCAAGTATGCGATGAAGCTACTTGCTAGCTAGCTTTGCATGCAAGGCTACCGCCAATGGATCCGGCCGTGAGAGGATCCGGCTCTGAGGAACAAGTGGGTTGATGACTGCATGTGAGATTCTTCGTCTGCGAGGTCAAAAAACGTGTGCTATCTCAATCAATGAACAGTTGCCCATGCTACTGTTGATGACACGATATGTCACGTGTCCTGGCTCATTAGACGCAAGACAGCTCCTCCTGGCTCGTTAAGTGAACACATGCATGTCTTGTGACGCTCTGACGAACTTAGGGGTCGGGGTTGGGGGCGAGGGGGTACAGAAACCAACATTCGGTGGAAACCGATAAAAACCACAAGAAAAAGATGTTTTGAAGTTTTAAGAAAATCTGAAAAAAA
>NW_025271881.1:0-1375 GCF_018294505.1 Triticum aestivum | reverse complement strand
CCTTCGTCAGATTTCCCTAAACCATGATTTAACGCAGGAATTCATAAACAGTAATCATCTATAATATTTTGTAAACAGTACCCGGTCTGCTAGCCCCCTGACAACCCTTCTTCGTTTATACACAGATTTTACTGTAGCTTTGTGACTTGTCTTGTGCATGTGAGAGGAGGCCGAATTCACTGTTTTGACCCTTTTTGTTAACTTCAACATGATCTGACCTAGGTTCAAAATACTTCACGACCTAACCCTTTTTTCTACTGTCACTTGATGGCAGGGTAACACATCCTACCGTCATAGTCAATGGCGGTAGCCTTTGGTCAACGCTAAAAGCCTGAAATGGCGCCGCCTGCATCGCCGAGGTCTACCGCCATGGGTGACGGCGGTAGCCATCGTAAACTCACCGCCAAAGCTAATTGTGGTAGCCTTAGCTAGTTTTTTCAATAGCTGGATTGATTACTCCGCATAACTTGTAGAGCTAGCTAGCAAGTAGGTTGATCAATTGTTAATGTTTGCTGTGAAGCTCCACCTACTGAAACAGTTAGCTATCTCTAGACGATAGGATCGATCGTCTCTTAGAGAAACTCAGGTTACTTGCAAACGAGAAATACAATAGAAACTGGATTATTTGTTTTTTTAGATGGGTAGAAACTGGATTTGGTGGTGCGTATAACTTTGCATCATTTTCAAAAAAAAACTCAGTTTATATGACATGTTTCGTTTTAAGTTTATAATGGCTACCGAACGGATATACGCTAAGAGCATCTACAACTATAGACATCAAATTCAGGCCCTCAAACGCCAATGGACGTGTCCGGACGCGTTCGCGGATAATGATTGGGCAACCCTCAAATTTTCTTATCTACATCTGAATACCATAAGTTTCGAACCTTAAATTCGTACAAAACATGTAAAACAAAAACCTACATACTACGTAAATCAACTAAAACCTAGCCTACACTACTCGTTGTTGTCGGAGATGCCCACGTTCTCCGTGTCGGGCTCCGGTACATAGATGGCAGCCACAACTCCGGCTCCTGCGGCTCCTCCTCTGCCTCCATGCCGCCCTCTGCCTCGGCCTCCAGATCAGTGAAAAGCTCGTCGATCTCCGCCTGTTGCTGCCGGATGAAGCGCCGACTGACGTCCACACAGGCCTCATCCTGGAAGGACTCCGGGATGGTGGGTTGCTCCTCATCAGGCCCCATCGCGTCCTTCTCCTCCAGATCTGGCCCCTCCATGGGCTCCGTCTGCTGCTCCCCCTCCTCTTCTTCCTCCTCCTCCTCCTCTTCCGACTCCGGCGAGTTCGGAGGCAGACCGGCTGCGAAAACTAGGGACATATCAGTCGATCCTGAGATCTGACCATTATCTAGAGACTGAT
>NW_025271880.1:0-1375 GCF_018294505.1 Triticum aestivum | reverse complement strand
CGCATCTGTTTCCCCCCTCCAGGTGCCGGTGGCGGCGGCGTCCTTGAGGGAGGCCACACCCCGGAGATGCTAGCCACCTCTTCGTACATGCCACAACACCACCCCACATGTATGAGGGGCCGATGCGACGCTCCGGCAGCATTGCTACCCCCCGCCCCCTCGGGCCCCCGTCCCGCCTAACCCTGGAGCGGTTGACCACGAGATCTAGCCCTTTGACTTTCCACGGACGGACTTCGAACAGTGGACCTCTCCACCCGGTTGTATCAGGTCAGCACAGAGGGACACCTGGGAGCAACATCCGGGCCAAACCTACGGCTACATCCCCTCTGTGTAGACCCGACGCGTCCGTTGCCCCCCTCCAGGTGCCGGCGGCGGCACCGTCCGTGAGGGGGGCCATGGCCCGGGGACGCGTTCCGGGCGTTCGCAACCGCCACAACACTCTCAGACTTGTGAGAAGTAGCGCACGCAAGATTGGCGGCATGCTAGCCCACGGAGGCCGCCGGCCACAGTCGTAGACATGCGAAGGGCAATCCGCGTAGAGGGAAGTGTTCGGATACTTCTCCATTATCAAAAATTACGAAAAATTACCATCGCTCCTATAGCACATGTGCCCACATCATGTAAAAAACTCATGATTTTATCGCGATCCGAGTATTTTATAATATTCACGCTGCACCGTTACCGCAGAACGTCTACTACTGTGTCATCGCCATCCGTGAGGGGGGCCACACCCCGGAGACGCGCGCCGCCTCTTCAGACATGCCACAACACCACCCCGCATGTATGAGGGGCCGGTGCGACGCTCCGGTGGCATTGCTACCCCCACGGCCCGCGTCCCGCCTAACCCTGGAGCGTTTGACCACGAAATCTAGCCCTTTGACTTTCCACGTCAGGACTTTGACAAGTGGACCTCTCCACCCGGTTGTGTCAGGTCAGCACAGAGGGATACCTGGAAGCAACATCCGGGCCAAACCCACAGCTACACCCCCTCCGTGTAGACCCGACGCATCCGTTTCCCCCCTCTAGGTGCCGGCGGTGGCGCCGTCCTTGAGGGGGGCCACACCCCGGAGACGCTAGCCGCCTCTTCGGACATGCCACAACACCACCCCACATGTAAGGGGCCGATGCGAAGCTCTGGTGGCATTGCTACCCACGCCCCCCTCGGGCCCCCGTCCCGCCTAACCCTGGAACGGTTGACCATGAGATCTAGCCCTTTGACTTTCCACGGACGGGCTTCGAACCGTGGACCTCTCCACCCGGTTGTATCAGGTCAGCATAGAGGGACACCTGGGAGCAACATCCGGGCCAAACCCAGAGCAACATCCCCTCCGAGTAGACCCGACGCGTCCGTTTCCCCCTCCAGGTGCCGGGGGTT
>NW_025271879.1:0-1376 GCF_018294505.1 Triticum aestivum | reverse complement strand
TATCGAATTGAAGGAAATATGCCCTAGAGGCAATAATAAAGTTATTATTTATTTCCTTGTATCATGATAAATGTTTATTATTCATGCTAGAATTGTATTAACCGGAAACATAATACTTGTGTGAATACATAGACAAACAGAGTGTCACTAGTATGCCTCTACTTGACTAGCTCGTTGATCAAAGATGGTTATGTTTCCTGACCATAGACATGTGTTGTCATTTGATTAACGGGAGAATGATGTGATTGACTTGACCCATTCCGTTAGCCTAGCACTTGATCGTTTAGTATTCTGCTATTGCTTTCTTCATGACTTATACATGTTCCTATGACTATGAGATTATGCAACTCCCGTTTACCGGAGGATTACTTTGTGTGCTACCAAACGTCACAACATAACTGGGTGATTATAAAGGTGTTCTACAGGTGTCTCCGAAGGTACTTGTTGGGTTGCCGTATTTCAAGATTAGGATTTGTCACTCCAATTGTTGGAGAGGTATCTCTGGGCCCTCTCGGTAATGCACATCACTTAAGCCTTGCAAGCATTGCAACTAATGAGTTAGTTGTGAGATGATGTATTACGGAATGAGTAAAGAGACTTGCTGGTATTGAACTAGGTATTGAGATACCGACGATCGAATCTCGGGCAAGTAACATACCGATGACAAAGGGAACTGTTGGGAAACGTAGTAATTTCAAAAAAATTCCTACGCACACGCAAGATCATGGTGATGGCATAGCAACGAGAGGGGAGAGTGTTCGTCCACGTACCCTTGTAGACCGTAAGCGGAAGCGTTATGACAACGCGGTTGATGTAGTCGTACATCTTCACGATCCGACCGATCCAAGCACCGAACGTATGGCACCTCCGAGTTCAGCACACGTTCAGCTCGATGACGATCCCCGGGCTCCGATCCAGCAAAGCTTCGGGGAAGAGTTCCGTCAGCACGACGGCGTGGTGACGTGATGATGTTCTACCGGCACAGGGCTTCGCCTAAACTCCGCGACGATATGACCGAGGTGGAATATGGTGGAGGGGGGCACCGCACACGGCTATGGAACGATCCGTAGATCAACTTGTGTGTCTATGGGGTGGCCCCTGCCCCCGTATATAAAGGAGGGAGGGGGGAGGCCAGCCGGCCCTTGTTGGGCGCGCCAGGAGGAGGAGTCCTCCTCCTAGTAGGAGTAGGACTCCTCCTTTCCTACTCCTACTAGGAGGGGAAGGAAGGGGGAGAGGAGGGGAAGGAAAGAGGGGGGCGCCGCCCCCCCTCCTAGTCCAATTCGGACCAGAGGGAGAGGGGGCGCGCGGCCCTTCCTGGCCGCCCCTCTCTCTTCCCACCAAGGCCCATGTGGCCCATTAACTCTCCGGGGGGGGGG
>NW_025271878.1:0-1376 GCF_018294505.1 Triticum aestivum | reverse complement strand
CGAAGGGACAGACACAGGAACGAAGAAGGACACATGCCGGCCAGCCTAAGTGTTCCAGAGCAGTAGCAAGCTACCATGGCTCAGTGGTAACACTAGGAGACATTTCCCGGTAAGAGAGGCTACTAAAGATAAACAACTAGATAGTCAGATCCCACACATACCAAGCATTTCAATCATGCACACAATATGCTCGATATGTGCAAATACAACGAAGCATCACAACATGACTCTACGACACAAGTACTTTATTTAAGGCTCAGGGAGCCATACATATCATACACAAAGGTACGGGTCTCACGACCCAACATACAAGTCATACAGTCATACAAGCCAACAGCGGAAGTAACTTGTCTGAGTACAGACAACTAGTAAAATAAAAGAGGCTTGGAAAGCCTAGCTATACTACGTGGTCCTTCACAAGCTCAGGGTCACCACCTGGGTCTTTAGCCTACTCGTTGATGTCAACGTCTACATAGAACCCATCAGAAGGGGTTGCAGCGTCTTCTGTAAAAATGTAGATTATAGCAACATGAGTACAAAGGTACTCAGCAAGACTTACATCAGATCCTACATACATGCATGGTATCAAGAAGGGTTGGTGGAGTGATTGCAGCAAGCCAGCTTTGACTCTTGGCTAGACTATCCTACGATACTCCAACTTGAAATGGTTTTGCGCACACGAGTCCACTACTCACCACTTCAATACACTACCGGGGATCCACCTCCATCTTCCTACGGAAGAGCCATCCTCGGCACTCACACTTATCTTGAGGCTTTTAGTAGTTTCCATTTACTTGTCTATGAACTGTATAGGCAACCAAGTAGTCCTTTACCGCGGACGCGGCTATTCGAATAGATCATGTTAACCCTGCAGGGGTGTACTTCTTCATACACGCTCTCACCACTTACCGTCGCTTACACGACATGTACTCGGCAACCTTCAAGCGGAAGCCCAACGTGGGTGTCGGCCACGACCTACCTAATCACCTAAGCCTCCAGTCCAGGTTTATCGCCTATCCAGGTTCCATCCGCAGGGAGTCCGGCCGAGGTTTCCCATACGGCCCCGAACGATGTGAACAGGGTTCCCGAGATACCTAATGGGTATTCGGTACACCGTGCCACGTACCTACCGCATCACAGCCCACCCCTACGGTCAGCGCTGTCCACGGCCTCCAGTAGGCTACAAACACCAGAAACTACTTGCAACTCCTGGACGGAGAACTAGGGTGAATAAGAAGCCGAGAGGGTCCATTGGTTTCGGGCCCAATGCATGGTAGTAGCTGATTCTTAAATCACACATACAGATCTCAGTGCTTAAGGTCGGCTTCAATGAAACAACCCACCATGTACTCCTACATGGCCTCTCATCGATACCT
>NW_025271877.1:0-1376 GCF_018294505.1 Triticum aestivum | reverse complement strand
AGTTGATCAAAGCATATAGTTTTTGTACAGACTTACGGTGAAGCCTGTATTTACAAGAAAGTGAGTGGGAGCACTACAACATTTCTGATAAGTATATGTGAATGACATATTGTTGATCAGAAATAATGTAGAATTATTCTGCAAAGCATGAAAGGATACTTGAATAAAAGTTTTTCAAAGAAAGACCTTGGTGAAGCTGCTTACATATTGAGCATCAAGATCTATTGAGATAGATCAAGACGCTTGATAAGATTTTCAATGAGTACATACCTTGGCAAGATTTTGAAATAGTTCAAAATGGAACAGTCAAAGAAAGAGTTCTTGCCTGTGTTGCAAAGGTATGAAATTGAGTAAGACTCAAATCCCGACCACAGCAGAAAATAGAAAGAGAATGAAAAGTCATTCCCTGTGCCTCAGTCATAGGTTCTATAAAGTATGCTATGCTATGTACCAGACCTATTGTATACCTTGCTCTGAATTTGGCAAGAGAGTACAATAGTGATCTAGGAGTAGATCATTGGACATTGGTCAAGAATATCCTTAGTAAGGACTAAGGAGATGTTTCTTGATTATGGAGGTAATAAAAGAGTTTGTTGTAAAAGTTACATCAGTGCAAACTTTTACACTGATCCAGATGACACTAAGTCTCAACCTGGATACATATTGAAAGTGGGAGCAATTAGCTAGAGTAGCTCCATGCAGAGCATTGTTGACATAGAAATTTGCAAAATACATGAGGATCTGAATGTGGCAGACCCGTTGACTAAGATTCTCTCACAAGCAAAACATGATCACACCTTAGTACTCCTTGGGTGTTAATCACATGGCGATGTGAACTAGATTACTGAATCTAGTAAACCCTTTGGGTGTTGGTCACATAGCGATGTGAACTATGGGCGTTAATCACATGGTGATGTGAACTATTGCTGTTAAATCACATGGCGATGTGAACTAGATTATTGACTCTAGTGCAAGTGGGAGACTGAAGGAAATATGCCCTAGAGGCAATAATAAAGTTATTATTTATTTCCTTATTTTATGATAAATGTTTATTATTCATGCTAGAATTGTATTAACCGGAAACATAATACATGTGTGAATACATAGACAAACAAAGTGTCACTAGTATGCCTCTACTTGACTAGCTCGTTAATCAAAGATGGTTACGTTTCCTAACCATGAACAATGAGTTGTTATTTGATTAACGAGGTCACATCATTAGTAGAATGATCTGATTGACATGACCCATTCCATTAGCTTAGCACCCGATCGTTTAGTATGTTGCTATTGCTTTCTTCATGACTTATACATGTTCCTATGACTATGAGATTATGCAACTCCCGTTTACCGGAGGAACACTTTGGGTACTACCAAAC
>NW_025271876.1:0-1376 GCF_018294505.1 Triticum aestivum | reverse complement strand
ACACACGAGGCCTTCTCGGTCCCTCGGTTAACCGTTGGAGTATCAAACGAAGTCCAAATGATACGAAACTTGACAGGCGGTCTACCGGTATTAAACCAAGGCCGCTTGACAAGTCTCGGTCCAATCCGGAAATGTTTAATCCCCACACAAGAAAGAAAGGTAGAAATGACCACCGGAGGAGAACGGAACGCCGGATTGCAAAACGGACAACGGGGAAAATGCTCGAATGCATGAGATGAACATGTATGCAAATGCAATGCACGAGATGACATGGTATGAGATGCATGAAAACGAAAACAACACACGGAGACAAGGACCCGAACCCGAGAAATAAATATAACTTGACACCGGAAACGGCAAGAGTTGGAGTACAAATGGGGAAAGTACATCTGGGGCGTTACAACACTCCACCACTACGAAAAGATCTCGTCCCGAGATCTAGGACTGAAAGAACTCCGGGTACTCAAAACGGAGGTGATCGTCGCGTTCCCAGGTAGCTTCACGGTCGGAATGGTGTGACCACTTAACTTTGAGAAATTTGATTGACTTGTTGCGAGTCTTGCGTTCAGTCTCTTCAAGAATAGCAACTGGGTGCTCACGATAGGAGAGATCTTCTTGGAGCTCAATGTCCTCGAAGTTGACGGTGCGGTCAGGAGTCTTGAAGCACTTTCGAAGCTGAGAGACATGGAACACATCATGAACATTTGCAAAGTTTGAAGGAAGCTCAAGTTGATAGGCGAGGTCGCCTCTCTTGCTGACAATTTTGAAAGGTCCCACGTATCTAGGGGCAAGCTTCCCTTTGATACCGAAGCGACGAGTACCTTTCATGGGAGAGACGCGGAGGTAAACGTGATCTCCGATCTCGAAAACCAGATCACGATGCTTACTATCATAGTAGCACTTCTGGCGGGATTGAGCTGCTTTGAGGTTATCACGAATGACTTTGCACATTTCTTCTGCCTCTGTGATTAGGTCATTGCCCAGCAGCTGACGTTCACCGGTTTCAGACCAGTTGAGAGGGGTACGGCACTTCCTGCCATATAGAATTTCAAAAGGGGCCTTGCCCGAACTTGCTTGAAAGCTGTTGTTGTATGAGAATTCAGCATAAGGAAGACAGTCCTCCCACTTCATGCCGAAAGAAATCACACAAGCCCTGAGCATGTCTTCGAGAATCTGATTGACACGCTCGACTTGACCGCTCGTTTGAGGATGGAAAGCTGTGCTGAAGCGGATGTTGGTGCCCATGGCCTTCTGAAAAGAATCCCAAAACTTGGAGGTAAAGATGCTGCCACGGTCTGAAGATATCACTTGAGGAATACCGTGCAGAGAGACAATGCGAGAGGTATAGAGTTCCGCCAATTGAGCTGCAGTGATCG
>NW_025271875.1:0-1376 GCF_018294505.1 Triticum aestivum | reverse complement strand
GTTGATGTCAACGTCTACATAGAACCCATCAGAAGGGGTTGCAGCGTCTTCTGTAAAAATGTAGATTATAGCAACATGAGTACAAAGGTACTCAGCAAGACTTACATCAGGTCCTACATACATGCATATTATCAAGAAGGGTTGGTGGAGTTATTGCAGCAAGCCAGCTTTGACTCTTGGCTAGGCTATCCTACGATACTTCAACTTGAAATGGTTTTGCGCACACGAGTCCACTACTCACCACTTCAATACACTACCGAGGATCCACCTCCGTCTTCCTACGGAAGAGCCATCCTCGGCACTCACACTTATCTTGAGGCTTTTAGTAGTTTCCATTTACTTGTCTATGAACTGTATCGGCAACCAAGTAGTCCTTTACCGCGGACGCGGCTATTCGAATAGATTATGATAACCCTGCAGGGGTGTACTTCTTCATACATGTTTCCACCACTTAGCGTCTGCACACGACATGTGCTCGGCAGACTTCAAGCAAAAGCCGACGTGGGTGTAGACCACGACCTACCTAAACACTTAAGCCTCTAGTCCAGGTTTATCGCCTATTCAGGTTCCATCCGCAGGGAGTCCGGCCGAGGTTTCCCATACGGCCCCGAACGATGTGAACAGGGTTCCCGAGATACCTAACGGGTATTCGGTACACCGTGCCACGTACCTACCGCATCACAACCCACCCCTACGGTCAGCACTGTCCACGGCCTCCAGTAGGCTACAAACACCAGAAACTACGTGCAACTCCTGGACAGAGGGCTAGGGTGAATAAGAAGTCGAGCGGGGTCATATTTCAGGGCCCAATGCATGGTAGTAGCTGTATCTTAAATCACATATACAGATCTCAGTGCTTAAGGTCGGCTTCAATGAAACAACCCACCATGTACTCCTACATGGCCTCTCATCGATACCTTTACCAAATCGTGTTCACCACACCACTCTCATTATCGACATAATCATTTCACTCTAGCCCATCACCCAGATGAACCAGACCTGACACGACTCTAAGCATAGCAAGCATAGCAAGGTAGGAACAACACATACATATGGCTCAATCAACTCCTACACATGCTAGTGGGTTTCATCTAGTTACTGTGGCAATGACAGGTCATGCAGAGGAAATGGGTTCAACTACCGTAGCACACAGCAGTTTGAAACGCGTTGTCTTAATGCAGTAAAAGAGAGCAGGAGCGAGAACATGGGATTGTATCGATATGATCAAATGGTTGGTTGCTTGCCTGATGGTTCGATGCACGGATATGATTCTTCGTTAGGGTAATCACGGTACTCCTCGGGGGCAGAACCTGTCGCAAAGGACATCGATACGCAAACATCACCAAACAATGTGCAACAATATGATGCATGCATGA
>NW_025271874.1:0-1376 GCF_018294505.1 Triticum aestivum | reverse complement strand
TAATAGTGGAAATCACTCCAGGACCCCAAAACTGTGAGTAATAGTCCATGAAACAGGCCAGAATCAGCCAAAAAGTGCGAGTGTTGATGACCGACACGTAAGCGCACCTTGGGGTTCAACAACATTGTAAATCGCTTAGGGACCCAGAAACAATGAGTAATATTCCACGAAACAGGCCAGAATTGGCTAAAACTACGAGTGTTGATGACCCACATGTAAGCGCTCCCCTGGGATCGTCAATCATGGAAATCGCACTGGGACCCCAAAACGGTGAGTAATAGTCCATGAAACGGACCAGAATTGGCCAAAATTGTGAGTGTTGATGAACGACACTTAAACGCACCCTGGGGTTCGTCAATCCTGGAAATCACTTCGGTGCCCCAAAACTGAGTAATAGTCCAAGAAACGGGCCAGAATCGGCCCAACCTATGAGTCTTGACGACTAACGCGTAAGCACATCTTGGGGTTCGACAACCATGGAAATCGCTTTGCGACCCCAAATCGGTGAGTAATAGTCCACAAAACGGGTCAGAATCGACAAAAATCGCGAGTGCTGATGATAGACACGAAAATGCACCCCGGGGTTCATTAATAGTGCAAATCACTCCGGGACCCCAAAACTGTGAGTAATAGTCCATGAAACGGGACAGAATCAGCCAAAAACTTCGAGTGTATATGACTGACACGTAAGCGCACCTTGGGGTTCAACAACAATGGAAATCGCTTAGGGACCCCGAAACAGTGAGTAATAGTCCATGAAACGGGCTAGAATTGGCCAAAGCTACGAGTGTTGATGACCGGCATGTAAGTGCACCCCGGGGATCATCAATCGTGGAAATCGCACTGGGACCCCAAAATGGTGAGTAATAGTCCACGAAATGGACTAGAATTGGCCAAAATTGTGATTGTTGATGACCGACACCTAAACACACCCCTGGGGTTCGTCAATCGTGGAAATCACTTTGGGGCCCCAAAACTGAGTAATAGTCCAAGAAACGGGCCAGCATCGGCCCAAACTATGAGTCTTGACGACCAACACGTAAGCACATCTTGGGGGTTTGACAACCAGGGAAATCACTTTGGGACCCCAAAACGGTGAGTAATAGTCCACAAAACGGGTCAGAATCGACAAAAATCGCGAGTGCTGATGACAGACACGAAAACGCACCCCAGGGTTCACTAATAGTGGAAATCACTCCGGGACCCCAAAACTGTGAGTAATAGTCCATGAAACGAGCCAGAATCGGCCAAAAAGTGCGAGTGTTGATGACCGACACGTAAGCGCACCTTGGGGTTCAACAACAATGGAAATCACTTAGGGACCCCGAAACAATGAGTAATAGTCCATGAAATGGTCCAGAATTGGCTAAAACTAC
>NW_025271873.1:0-1376 GCF_018294505.1 Triticum aestivum | reverse complement strand
GCTTCTTTTAAACAAGTTTTAGATTCTATTTTTGAAGGAAGTTTTCTTGAAAGGGATGCTATAGATACTTATGAAAAGATGAAAACCATATTTGGGCACCCTTTGAATGATAAGGTTGAATCAACTACTCTCTTGTGCTTTTATCAAAATGAAATTATTAAAGAGATGAAGTCTAGTTTGGAGGCAAACTTCCGTAACGTGCTTAATCTTACTTCTTCCATTAATGGCCATGTGCTTACTTTGAATAGAAGAATGAATGCCATAGAAACAAGATCCTCCTCATCAAGTGCCAAAGATGGCACTCGTTAGATCTATCCTTGTTTTTATGCCTAGCTAGGGGCGTTAAATGATAGCGCTAGTTGGGAGGCAACCCAATCTTCTTTATGTTCTTTGTTTTTGTTACTGTTTAGTGTTAAATTTTGTTTATACTTTCTGTTTAGATGTGTTTTTATCTTTTGTTTAGTGTTTGTGCCAAGTAGAACCTATAGGATAAACTATGATGATGGTTGATTTGATTCTGCTGAAAAACAGAAACTTTGCGCTCACGAGAAAAAAATCAATAAATCAGAGGAAAGGGCTTTTGCGTTGATTATTTTTGATACTGATCAATAAATAAATTGCCCAGTCCGTCCTATTTTGGTAGGATGTTTAGAGGTCCGGAAGTTTGCGTTAGTTACAGACTTCTACAGACTGTTCTGTTTTTGACAGATTCTATTTTTCGTGTGTTGTTTTCTTATTTCAATGCATCTATGGCTAATAAATTAGTTTATAAACCATAAGGAAGTTGTAGTACAGTAGGTTTAACACCAAAATAAATAAATAATGAGTTCATTGCAGTACCTTATGTGGTGGTTTTGTTTTCTTTCACTAACGGAGCTTATAAGATTTCCTGTTGAGTTTTGTGTTGTGAAGTTTTCAAGTTTTGGGTAAAGCTTTTATGGACTATGGAATAAAGAGTGGCAAGAGCCTAAGCTTGGGGATGCTTATGGCACCCCAAGATATTCAAGAATAGCCAAAAGCCTAAGCTTGGGGATGCCCCGGGAAGGCATCCCCTCTTTCGTCTTCGTTCATTGGTAACTTTACTTGGAGCTATATTTTTATTCGCTACATGATATGTGTTTTGCTTGGAGCGTCGTGTATTATATTGGTCTTTGCTTGTTAGTTTACCACAATAATCCTTGCTGTAACACACCTTTTTGGAGAAGCCTATTTGATTAGAATTTGCTAGAATACTCTATGTGCTTCACTTATATCTTTTGAGCTTGATAGTTTTTGCTCTAGTGCTTCACTTATATCTTTTAGAGCATGGTGGTGGATTAATTTTATAGAAATTGCTAGTCTCTCATGCTTCACTTATATTATTTTGAGAGTCTCTT
>NW_025271872.1:0-1376 GCF_018294505.1 Triticum aestivum | reverse complement strand
CACCCCGGGGTTAGTCAATCATAGAAATGACTCCGAGACCCCAAAATAGAGTAATAGTCCAAGAAACAGGCCAGAATCGGCCCAAACTATGGTTGTTTATAACAGACACGTAAGCGCACCTTGGAGTTCGACAACCATGGAAATCGCTTTGGGACCCCAAAACGGTGAGTTATAGTCCATGAAACGGGCCAGAATCGGCCAAAACTGGGAGTGTTGATGACCAACGCGTAAGCACACCTTGGGGTTCAACAACTATGGAAATCTCTTTGGGACCCCAAAACGGTTAGTAATAGTCCACGAAGCAGGTCAGAATTGGCAAAAACTGTGACTGTTGATGACGGTCACATAAACGCACCCCGGGGTTCATCAATCGTGGAAATCGCTCTGGGTCCCGAAAATGCTGAGTAATAGTGCACGAAACGGACTAGAATCGGCGGAATATGTGAGTGTTGATGACCGACGCGTAAACGCACCCCGGGGTTCGTCAATAGTGGAAACAACTCCGTGACCCCAAAATAGAGTAATAGTCCAAGAAACGGGCCAGAATCGGCCCAAACTGTGATTGTTGATGACCGACACGTAAGCGCACCTTGGAGTTCGACAATGATGGGAATCGCTTTGGGACCCCAAAACGGTGAGTAATAGTCCATGAAATGGGCCAGAATCGGCCAAAACTAGGAGTGTTGATAACCAACTCGTAAGCACACCTTGGGGTTCAACAACTATGAAAATCGCTTCGGGGCCCCCAAAACGGTGAGTAATAGTCCACGAAACAGGTCAGATTTGGCCAAAACTATGAGTGTTGACGACGGACACATAAACGCACCCCGGGGTTCATTAATCGTGGAAATCGCTCTGGGTCCCCATAACGCTGAGTAATAGTGCACGGAACATATTAGAATCGGCCGAATATGTGTGTGTTGATGACCGACACGTAAACGCACCCCGGGGTTCGTCAATCGTGGAAATGACTCCGATACCCCAAAATAGAGTAAGAGTCCAAGAAACGGGCCAGAATCGACCCAAACTGTGATTGTTGATGACTGACACGTAAGTGCACCTTGGAATTTGACAACCATGGAATTCGCTTTGGGACCCGAAAACGGTGAGTAATAGTCCATGAAACAGGCCAGAATCGGCCAAAACTGCGAGTGTTGTTGACCAACACGTAAGCACATCTTGGGGTTCAACAACTATGGAAATCGCTACGGGACCCCAAAACGGTGAGTAATAGTCCGCGAAACAGGTCAGAATTGGCCAAAACTGTGAGTGTTGATGACGGACACATAAACGCACCCCGGGGTTCATCAATCGTGGAAATCGCTCTGGGTCCCCAAAACGCTGAGTAATAGTGCACGGAACGGACTTGAATCGGC
>NW_025271871.1:0-1376 GCF_018294505.1 Triticum aestivum | reverse complement strand
TTCATTTGCTAGAGCTTTGCGAATGTCAAGTATCTCTTCCTTTGACCATGAGATCGTATAACTCCTGGATACCGTAGGAGTGCTTTGGGTGTATCAAACGTCACAACGTAACTGGGTGACTATAAAGGTGCACTACAGGTATCTCCGAAAGTATCTATTGTTTTATGCGGATCGAGACTGGGATTTGTCACTCCGTGTAAACGGAGAGGTATCTCTGGGCCCACTCGGTAGGACATCATCATATGCGCAATGTGACCAAGGAGTTGATCACGGGATGATGTGTTACGGAACGAGTAAAGTGACTTGCCGGTAACGAGATTGAACAAGGTATCGGTATACCGACGATCGAATCTCGGGCAAGTAAAATACCGCTAGACAAAGGGAATTGAATACGGGATTGATTAAGTCCTTGACATCGTGTTTCATCCGATGAGATCATCGTGGAACATGTGGGAGCCATCATGGGTATCCAGATCCCGCTGTTGGTTATTGACCGGTGAACGTCTCGGTCATGTCTGCATGTCTCCCGAACCCGTAGGGTCTACACACTTAAGGTTCGATGACGCTAGGGTTATAAAGGAAGCTTGTATGTGGTTACCGAATGTTGTTCGGAGTCCCGGATGAGATCCCGGACGTCACGAGGAGTTCCAGAATGGTCCGGAGGTAAAGATTTATATATAGGAAGTCCTGTTTCGGCCATCGGGACAAGTTTCGGGGTCATCGGTATTGTACCGGGACCACCGGAAGGGTCCCGGGGGCCCACCGGGTGGGGCCACCTGCCCCGGGGGGCCACATGGGCTGTAGGGGGTGCGCCTTGGCCTACATGGGCCAAGGACACCAGCCCCTAGAGGCCCATGCGCCAAGATAAAGGAAAAAGGGGAGAGTCCTTAAAGGGGAAGGCACCTCCGAGGTGCCTTGGGGAGGATGGACTCCTCCCCATCCTTAGCCGCACCCCTTCCTTGGATGAGGGGGCAAGGCTGCGCCCTCCCCCTCTCCCTTGGCCCTATATATAGTGGGGAAAAGGAGGAGCAATGATACCTAAGGCCTTTGGTTGCCTCCCTCTCCCTCCCGTGACACATCTCCTCTCCCGTAGGTGCTCGGCGAAGCCCTGCAGGATTGCCACGCTCCTCCACCACCACCACGCCGTTGTGCTGCTGTTGGATGGAGTCTTCCTCAACCTCTCCCTCTCTCCTTGCTGGATCAAGGCGTGGGAGACGTCACCGGGCTGTACGTGTGTTGAACGCGGAGGTGCCGTCCGTTCGGCACTTGATCATCGGTGATCTGAATCACGACGAGTACGACTCCATCAACCCCGTTCACTTGAACGCTTCCGCTTAGCGATCTACAAGGGTATGTAGATGCAAACTCTCCTCTCC
>NW_025271870.1:0-1376 GCF_018294505.1 Triticum aestivum | reverse complement strand
GCTGGATCCTCAGTCTTCTCCAAGATGGATTTGAGGTTGGGATACCATCAAATCAAAATCAGAAACGGGGACATTCCTAAAACGGCCTTTGTTACTCGTTATGGCCAATACGAGTACACCGTCATGTCCTTCGGTTTAACCAATGCTCCAGCCACCTTTTCTCGGTTAATGAACTCAATCTTCATGGAGTATCTGGATAAATTCGTCGTAGTTTATCTCGATGATATACTCATCTACTCCAAGAACGAGGAGGAACATGCCGAACATCTAAGGCTAGTGTTGAAGAAACTTCGAGAGCATCGCCTTTATGCCAAATTTTCGAAATGTGAATTCTGGTTGTCAGAAGTGACCTATCTGGGTCATGTAATATCTGGTAAAGGTATTGCTGTTAACCCTGAGCGAGTTCAAGCCGTCCTTGATTGGACTCCACCTGAATCGGTCAAGCAAGTTCGGAGTTTTCTAGGCTTAGCGAGCTATTGCCGTCGCTTTGTCGAGAACTTTTCCAAAGTTGCTAAACCTCTAACCGAACTCCTCAAGAAAGATAAAAGGTTCGAATGGACTCCACAATGTGAGCACAGCTTTCAGGAACTGAAAAGACGCCTGACCTCTGCTCCCGTACTGGTACCGCCAGACTTCTCCAAGGACTTTGTTATCTACTGCGACGCCTCGCGACAAGGACTAGGTTGCATTCTTATGCAAGATCGACACGTAATTGCTTATGCTTCACGGCAATTGCACCCACATGAGGAGAATTATCCTACTCATGATCTAGAGCTTGCAGCCGTAGTCTATGCACTTAAGACCTGGCGACATTACCTCCTCGGTAATCGTTGCGAAATATTCACTGATCACCAAAGTCTGAAGTACATTTTCACCCAACTGGATTTGAATCTCAGGCAGAGACGTTGGGTTGAATTGATCACAGACTTCGACTTAGGAATAACCTACACCCCAGGGAAAGCCAACGTCATGGCTGATGCGCTAAGTCGTAAATCTTATTGTAACAACCTGATGTTACAACAAAGTCAACCGCTTCTCCATGAGGAATTTCGGAAACTTAACCTTCACATTGTACCTCAAGGTTTTCTTTCCACCTTGGTGGCAAAACCTACCCTTACGGATCAAATTATTAAAGCACAGAAGGTAGATCCGGGAATCTCCCGCATCAAGAGGAACATTCAGAAAGGAATTGCGAATTGTTTCTCCATTAATGATCAAGGGGTAGTATACTTCGGGGATCGACTAGTGGTTCCCAAAGTGCGCAACCTAAGGCGTTTAATCCTTAAGGAAGCTCATGAATCTCCTCTCACCATTCATCCCGGTGGCACTAAAATGTATCAGGACCTACGCCAGAGGTTCTGGTGGACTAGGATGAA
>NW_025271869.1:0-1376 GCF_018294505.1 Triticum aestivum | reverse complement strand
ATTACCCTCAATATTCATAACATACGTCCCATCTTGGATGGAAGCATGGCCCTTCATGTTATTCATAATACTTAACAACAATTGTTGTTTTTATGAACAACTCTTTTGCAACAAACATTGTGCAATGGGCTAGAGTGTATGAAACTCTAAAATGAATTATGAAAGTAAACCCAGAGGTATTGTATTATTATCAATATTCATAACATACATCTCATTCATAATGAAAGTATGGCCCTTGTGTTATTCATAACATCGAACATAAAAGGTTCTCTTATGAACAACCTTCTTGCAAGATACCTTATGCAATGGGCTAGAGTTTGTAAAACTCTAAATGAATTATGAAAATAAATACAGACGACAATACACCGATGGAAGGTATAGTAACATTTACTATGTTCCCTGTGTATACCTTAACCTCATTTTTGGCTAGTCTTTTTAGGCCACAGTAGCTCTTACAGTGATTCGCAATTGAATGCAATCGAGCGGGTATCTTTGTGATTAACTCACAATACCCAAGAATTAGTGATTAACATGTTTAACCATAATTCCCAAGAACTATATCTTTGACCAGCCTACTATACAACAAAAACTTGTATGACATTCATACATGAGCTGGATATTCCAGTCATCTTTCTTTCTGCCTTTTTACTTCTAACAGTTTAACTTTTAGTATTTCTCCTACTCGCAAAAGAAGCACCCAACTTAAGAGTGGCGTTAGCCCCGGACTTCCTAGGCGTGTAAGTCATACTAACACCCTTTGGACACTTCCTTTCTCTTTAAGTTGTTGTTTTATTCACCTTTCATTATATGAAAGGCGTTCTTCTGGATCCCTTTCCCAACAGTCAAATGCATAGTAAACACTTTTACTAATACTTGCAAACAAACATTGCTTTGTTTGTATCTGAAAATAATTTTCAGTTCCATGAATATCATATAACTATCCCAACTTTCGAAGTTTGGGTTTCATGGAAGCAAACATATTGCACTTGACTGAAACGGAATTATAGCTTTTGGATCGAAGGACGAGAGTCACATGATCCATAGCTTTAGCGGGAGGATACGGAAAGCATGCGATAGGACAAAGTCCTTCTCGGCACTTTTGAGGACAATCCTCATATTACGTTACCAATCGTAAAGTTTTAACCAGATATTTAACAGTTATTCAATTTTAATAGGGAAGGTGGAAACGCGAGCCATTATTCTACAACTATTTTGCAAGAAACACTTAGACAGTGTTCATAATTAATTGCACTGAGAATTAAACATGTTAATTCAACAGTACGCTCCCACTCAAATCAATATCTCTCACAATTAATTTTGAGTGATACAAGATCCAGACTTCAATTCATCGCCATAGAATCATCATCTCATAACGG
>NW_025271868.1:0-1376 GCF_018294505.1 Triticum aestivum | reverse complement strand
GCGCGGCCAAGGTGGAAGAAGGAGGTCAAGATGAAGATGTTCAAGCCCGGAGTCAAGCTCGTCATGTTTGGTTTTTTATTTTGTTGCTTTTCTATGTCGTGTCGTGTCGTGTCATGTTTCATCATGTGTCCGTGAACTGTCCGTGAACTTATCTAAGTTATTGTAATGGTACGGTGTGTTCCATCTTATTATGTGTGTTAAAAAATGTCCGTGCCCAAACTTATCATTTCTTCCCTAAACAAGTCATGAAGTTCGAGAACTTGTGGTTTTCGGAGGGGGTGAGAAGCCCTCTGTTTCATTCAAACAAAAAGTCATGAACTAACATGCAAATTTATTCCCTTTAAATCCTAAACCAAGTGCCACTCTAACCCTAAACCAAGTGCCACTCTGACCAAAATCATGTGGTAGTGCAACATACATTTTCAACCTTCCAACCCTCCAAAATTTAAGTGCAAAACAAAGGAAAACCACTCTCACGCGTGTGCAACATTCACGGTCTCACTATTTTTTTAAAAAAAATCACAGTCTCACTATGTATACCTTCTTTCCCTACCCATGTCAAAGTCTTGCCATCTGTCCTAGCGGTTACCAGCGTAGCCCTAAACACCACAAACCCACGCGGTCCTGGGTTCGAGTCCCCAGGCGCACCAATTTTTTGTGCATTTTCCACCCTTCATTTTTTAGACATATTATGTTTTTCTCAATGTAATGCCCTTAAAAAATGTTCATTTATTTTGGCACCTGGCGTAAACCTCTACCAGAGCTGAGGCACATTTTTCATGACATTTTGGTCTTTGATTTAAATCACGGTGTATTTGAATTGGATTAATTAACAGCTCCAAAAAATTTCTAACATTAATTGTTTGGCTCCGGAATAATTCCATTAGCTTCCACAAAAAGTTTCAGCATTATGATTTACTGCCTAAATTAAATCAGAATAGAAAACAGAAAAATACGCAAGAAAACCCCTGAATGGGCCTAATTGGATGCAGTTGGCCCATTAGTCTAGCCTGCACTTGGCTCTACGCTCTGAATTTGGCCCAAGAGCAACCTTTTTTTGGACAGAAAGGCAGAGCAGAGAGCTGCATTTCATTGATCAAAAGTTTCTGAATTCCTAATTTCTTCTCTTTTTTTCCAACATATTTAAATGTTGGTCACTTCTTCTCTTTTTGTTTCAACATTTAAACAACTTTAACCAACATTTAAACTAGGTGAATTTCTCAAACAATTTCAAGATTACAAATTCCTTCATAATTCATGCCTTTCCATACATTTTCAACATTACAACCAGTGCGATTACCATACCTACAAATGCCCAAAAGTATTTGCAAATGGGTATTGGTAGTGCTTGATCTTCAAGCTTCCTAACCTTCTTC
>NW_025271867.1:0-1376 GCF_018294505.1 Triticum aestivum | reverse complement strand
GCAACGCTGATCCCAATACTAACTCTAACCGGGCACAACTATCACATGTTTAGATTACTCCAACATTCACCCCCTAATCTAAACATCTAACTTTTTACTTGACGAGACATGCAGACGATCACCTCTTTATCTTGCCCCGCCGAATGCTCCCGGTGACGCAACTTACCGGACCACACCTTGTCTCTTCTTGAACGATGACCACTTCATCAACATCTTTCTCATGCCGACTTGTAGACTGAAACCAACGATTACCCGGACTACCAGCCACGCTACCACATCTTAGCGTGCCACATGCAAACTAAACGCATAGCTTCATGCAGGAACTCAACTTAACTGGTGCGCCTCCATCTTCGCGTTGATCTTCATCTTCACGTCGGTTGCTTGCACACAGGGAGACACATCTCTTCACCCGTCACATCTTCACATCTTCTCAGTGTCGCCGATGCCACATCTTATCAAACGACACCTCCTGTCCGACGGCAACACAACTTGCCATATACGTGCAACTCATCTCCACCGTATATGAACACGCCGGAACTCCACTACCACGAACCGAAACGCAAGGCACAATTTCCTTTTTCGATCCGCTCTCACTCTCAACTCTCCTGCCAGTGACACATCTCAACTACAGCAGAAGATTCACACACCTCAGCTCTTGGATGCACCTTACAAGAACTCCTGTGCACACTTGACGACAGCTCGCAACTTTGTCGCCTCTTCCTCGCTCTAGCACCGCACCTCGGCACTACCGCTCCCGTCAACCTCCTCCATGTCGTTTCGTCAAACGACAATCACCCGACGTCTCGCTTGCGACAACATCCTCTCCGCCTTCTTGTCGCCACTCCGCCAAACGACAACTGCCCGATCCTCCTTGTCGCCGCTTGAACGACAATTGCCCATTTCTCCCCTTCGCTGCACCATCAGCGGTCGCATCGCCCGCTCTTCTTCGTCGTTGCACCACCCAACGACAGTATCGCCCGCCCCGAGGCGCTAGTCGGGTCGCCACCCCGGGGCAAGCACGCTTCACCGCGACCTTGCTCTGATACCAATTGTTGGAAATCCACCCACAGGATCAATCACATAAAATCACACGAACACACGCACACACAAAACTGATAGCCAAGGCCCTTGTCGTGCCCTCTTTTCTCTTTATTTCTTTTTCTATTTTCTCAACTCAATACAATAAAACTCACGCACCTGCCCATCTATATATAGATGCAGGACCTGACTCCACGCCACCGACCTGAACTCAAAATTCCTAATATACACGGACACGTACTAGCAAAGCTAACCGGACTCAGACTAGTCCTACTCTAATACAACGACCGGACTCCTAACCGGACTGACGCTTACGAGACTAACCAAAACTCGCTCGG
>NW_025271866.1:0-1376 GCF_018294505.1 Triticum aestivum | reverse complement strand
AAAAAAAAACATAGGTAAGGAAACATGATCAAGATGCAACTTGCCTTGGTACTGCTGGTTGAACTCTAAAGACTGAAAATATTCTGCTTCGCACTCCGGGCAATCTATCGCAAAGGAGATAAACAAACATAAACAAACATTCAAGAGAACCAAGAAGAACATGCAAAGCAAAAGTCTCGGAAAAACCAAATGAACAAACATCACACTTAACTAGCATGAAAAATATTTCTAGATGCAAAACAACATAGGCCTATGGTTCAAAGAGTGATGTGAACTATAGTGAGTACTATGCATACTAGTAAAAATATTAATGGGCAGATTCTAGTGTGTGAAAAATTATTGTGACAAAGGTCCAGGTGATAGGGTTTGGCTACGGTGACAAAGTGCAAAAAGAATCAACTTAATCGGAGTTACGGTTTGGGAGATATGGCCATTTGAAGTCCGAATTCAAATCTGAATAAATTCAAATTTGAATCTGTCAAAAGTTTGCAAAAAGGATACCACTGGATATATCTAAACAATACGAAGAATTTGCCGCTGGTTTCATCGAGTTTGGATCTACGGTTAAAAAGTTGTGGCTACGCGAAGTTTAGGGACTAATCTGCTAATTACAGGGACTAAACAGAGAAGAAAACCATCGCAAACAAGTCCCTGGCCACGTGGTGGCTCGTGGCTGGCCGAGCAGCGTCCGCTGCGGAGGCTATACGACGAACGGCCGCTAACTAAGAAAAACAGTGGCGGCGGCTAACTAAAGAAAAAAAACCGACGCTCGGTTTAAATAAAACCGGACGGTCTAAGGGAACCGCGGTTAACCGCGTACCTCTTCGCAAAATAAAAAAAACGAACCTAATCTAATCTGGACCGTTGGGGTCCGATCTAACGGGCGAGGGTGGGGCGGCGGCTTACAGTGGGCTGGAGGTGGTGGCCGGCGACGACGAAGACGGCGGCGCGGCGTCGGTGGCGGAGGGGACGGCGGCTACGGCGGTCCTCGGCGTCGGGGAAGAAGACGGGGAGGTGCGGCGCGTCGAGGGCGTCGCGAAGGTGGTGGCGGCGTGCGTCGGCGACGTCCGGACGGGGCGGGGCGAGGACGGCGGGGCTCGGAGCTCCGGCGAGATGCGAACGGCGACGACGAGCGGTAGGGGCGGCGTGGGAAGATGCGGGACGGCGAGGATGGAAGAGAGGGTCTTGGCCTTTATATAGGCGAGGGCAGAGGGCTCGGGGTCGACGGATAAGCGTTATCCGCGAGGGCTTCGCCCGGCGGTTGCGGGAGCGCGGCGGCGGGCTCATCCGAGCGGGGCAAGCGGGAGGTTGGGGACGAGCTGACGAGCGGGGCCCGCCTGGCAGCGGCAGTGAGAGGAGGCGAGCGAGGGCGGCGC
>NW_025271865.1:0-1376 GCF_018294505.1 Triticum aestivum | reverse complement strand
TTTAATAATATACTTAGCTTATTATTAATTTGCAGACAAGAATACATACGTTTGAGGGTTCACTACATATGTTTTGTAAGGTGCCCCATATTTTTTTTACTGGAGATGTGATTTCTCGAGTTAGGAGTTAAATTATGGCAGGAAGGTCCACATATCACCATCAAAATTCCTTTTATAAAGTATTGACCATAGACTTGTCGTCTTGAAGCCAATCTAGCCAGCGTTAAACCGTTTGCTGTTAAGTTATCCTAGAGACTTTTCAAATACAAGTTACCGGTTGTATAAGATTCCTTGTAACGCGAAGGAGCGTTTCCGCTTTCTCTTTCTACTTTCTATGGTATCATCACGCCTTTGCTTAATCCCAAGTATGAATATCCCAGAATGCTCCATGCATTTTAATTAGAATTTTGTCCCTTGGAAGTCAGGGAGTAACCAACTTATGGGAAGGTCCACGGTTCTTTGACTGCCATGTTAGTTCATGCCAACAAATTCCTGCTAAATAAATGAGGGAACTCAAATCCTTGCAGTAGTGATTTCAAATGAGTTGAACATAAGCTTGGGGAATTTACCATTTGAAGTGCAAAAAACTTGTCAACTCTTGCCCATTAATTATTGTCTATGAACTAAAATGACGCTATATCGCTTCTACCTCAGTACCAGACTCAAGCTCCATGCCGTGATCAAGAATGAGGTGTACTTCATATGAGTCTCGACCACGCCAACACTTGAAGTTGAGAACAATAATATCATAAGATGAATCATAATACACATATACAAGTGACAAGTCGAGCATCTGGGAGGCGATCGCTGATCTCTCCCTTACAATCCAGTGATGCAAGCAAGCTTCATAAAGTTAGATAACTTAAGTTATTTCCATTGAATTTGCTGCAACCACATCTGCAATGGTATCTATATCGAATGAAGCCAAAGATACAACACTTGCTTCAAATTTTCCGACAACCTATGCAGCAAGTTCAGTTTTACTGCTGACCTTCCTTTCGCTATCTAATGGTGATGCGATGGGGCTTCCAGCTCCGTGTTCAAGTACCATCGTATCTGATCCATGTCTCTCAGCATGTGCCCTTGTATCTCAACATATTTCCAACATTTCACCGTTTGAACAAGAATGGGAATGCGCCTTCAAGTCACCGTTGTATTTGTTTCCCGTCAAGAGGGAAGATCATGAGCTCCCGGTGCTAGCTAGCTAGGCAGGGTTGGCTCAGAAGCTTTATCATACCCGTTGAGAGCTGGAATATAGTCTCGTCTAAATCGGTTTCCCTTAGTAGGCTGACCCAATTGCACGATTTTTGGAAGGTTCTATGGACCAGTATGAACCAGTTTTTGAACTTTCTGTGTATTTTTTTGTGTTTCTTATT
>NW_025271864.1:0-1376 GCF_018294505.1 Triticum aestivum | reverse complement strand
GGCGTGAGTTGTGAAACTATTCCACATTTTCTTAAGTGTGCCCCAAACTCGTGACTCAAGTATTCTCCTCCACGATCTGATCGTAGAAACTTGATTTTCCTGTCACGTTGATTTTCAACCTCACTCTGAAATTCCTTGAACTTTTCAAAGGTTTCAGACTTGTGTTTCATTAAGTAGATATACCCATACCTACTTAAATCATCAGTGAGGGTGAGAACATAATGATAGCCACCGTGAGCCTCAACACTCATTGGACCGCACACATCAGTATGTATGATTTCCAATAAGTCGGTTGCTCGCTCCATTGTTCCTGAGAACGGAGTCTTGGTCATTTTACCCATAAGGCATGGTTCGCATGTGTCAAATGATTCATAATCAAGAGACTCTAAAAGTCCATCAGCATGGAGCTTCTTCATGCGTTTGACACCTATGTGACCAAGGCGGCAGTGCCACAGGTATGTGGGACTATCATTATCAACCTTACTTCTTTTGGCACTCACATTATGAACATGTGTAGCATCACGTTTGAGATTCATAAAGAATAAACCATTCACCATAGGAGCATGACCATAAAACATATCTCTCATAAAAATGGAACAACCATTATTATCAGATTTAAAAGAGCAGCCATCTCGAATTAAACGAGATCCCGATACAATGTTCATGCTCAAAGCTGGCACTAAATAACAATTATCAAGGTTTAAAACTAATCCCGAAGGGAGATGCAGAGGTAGCATGCCGACGACGATCACATTGACCTTGGAACCATTCCCGACGCGCATCGTCACCTCGTCCTTTGCCAGTTTCCGCTTATTCCACAGCCCCTGCTTTGAGTTACAAATGTGAGCAACTGCACCGGTATCAAATACCCAGGAGCTACTACGGGCACTAGTAAGGTACACATCAATTACATGTATATCACATATACCTTTTGTTTTGCCGGCCTTCTTATCCGCTAAGTACTTAGGGCAGTTCCGCTTCCATTGACCGCTTCCCTTGCAATAAAAACACTCAGTCTCGGGCTTGGGTCCATTCTTTGGCTTCTTCCCGGCAGCTTGCTTGCCGGGCGCGGCAACCTCCTTGCCGTCCTTCTTGAAGTTCTTTTTACCCTTGCCTTTCTTGAACTTAGTGGTTTTATTGACCATCAACACTTGATGTTCCTTCCTGACTTCTACCTCTGCTGATTTCAGCATAGCAAATACTTCAGGAATGGTCTTTTCCATCCCCTGCATATTGAAGTTCATCACAAAGCTCTTGTAGCTTGGTGGAAGCGACTGGAGGATTCTGTCAATGACCGCATCATCCGGGAGATTAACTCCCAGCTGAGTCAAGCGGTTATGCAACCCAGACATAGTGAGTATGTGCTCACTGACAGA
>NW_025271863.1:0-1376 GCF_018294505.1 Triticum aestivum | reverse complement strand
TTTGTTTTCTTTTCCGATTTAGTTGCCTTTGGACCGTTCGCCGGACCGTTCGTCTTAACGAACGTGATCACCTGATCGCCTCGGTTAATGAACGTCTGTTCGTTTAACCGTTCGTCGTTCTCTTTTCTCGTCGGATTTATTCCGCAATTCTTCCGATCGTGATTTCAGATCCGATCTTCTTTCTAGTCTATCTTCTTGCTCGTTTATCGGAATCAGGTGATTCAAATGCCTGGAGTTTCGCCTCGAAACCGCCGTTCCGACTAACCAACTTAAACTAAGTTTTGTTACTGTAAAAATTTGACCTAGTTTCAACTTGCTAGAACCGAGTTGTTTTCTTTCGTCGTTTGACTTTCGATGCTTTATTTGATTCGATTCTTTTGCAACCAGGGTTCTTAAGTTGAACTCTCTGGTTAGATCTTTTATTCGAGATTTCCCTGTGCATTAGATGAGTACTTAATGTATGCTTGTTGTTTGTCTGCGTTAGATCACCCGGAGTGCGCCGCTTGTTACTTCGAATCTCTAGGTCACGCGGATCATCAGCAAGGCAAGTAACTTGATCATATCTTTCCTACTACCTAGTTTTATTGCATTAGATCAAACCCTCAAACACTTGCATTGTTTAGGATCTAAATTAAATTGTGGGATTGGGAAGTAGAATTGAGGTAGTACCTATTACCTGTTACTTATGAAACCTTGGGAGTTACTTCTACGTTTGCTTATTATGCTATGCTATGCTAGTAGACGTGGATTGGGTGAGTGAATATCCATGACAGATGTGAGATTGTTAATTAATGGTTTATCTAAGGTGGCAACCTAAACACACATCTGGGTGGATTGAGGCACCTGGTTTCCATCAGGACTTGCCTGTATTTTTTCGGACCGCCACCCAGGCTCTAAGGGATCATAAGATATTTCAAACTGGAAACTTCCGTGTGCAGCCACAAGCCAATTATGGGCTCTGGCGTAGTTGATTAAGTTGTGCGAACTCTTACGGGTAGGCTAGCTGATGTAGGGGATGTAGGTTGGTACGGTCTACCCACATGTAAGGTGCTAGCGCTTCTGAAAGACTATGTCTCGGTCATCCGTTTCTCAAACACCATGCAGTGCGAGAACCAAGCGGAGGCGATCGAGTCTTGTGGGGAAAAGTGCGCAAGCCTCTGCAGAGTGTATAAACTAATCATGATTAGCCGTGTCCCCGGTTATGGACGTTTTGAGTATCTGGTAATTGAATATCATGTGAATCTCAACATGTTACCTCTAATAAAAGCTATTGGGTTTTAATGAGTACTTTTAATTGGGATTGAGGATGCTGTCAACCATTCTCAATGTTTAACAACCACCATGATAGTTAAACAAAATTATTCCTTTGATGTAGG
>NW_025271862.1:0-1376 GCF_018294505.1 Triticum aestivum | reverse complement strand
CACCTGACCACTCGACTGAGGGTGGAAAGCGGTACTGAAGGAAAGATGGGTTCCCATGGCAGTTTGGAAACTCTCCCAGAAATGAGAAGTGAAAAGACTGCCACGGTCTGAATTGATCTCTAGTGGAACACCATGAAGTGATACTATTCGAGAAATGTATAAGTCAGCAAGCTGACTAGCAGTGATACTCTCTCGAACAGGAAGGAAGTGAGCCACTTTGGAGAGACGATCAATGACTACGAAGATAGCATTATTCCCTCTCTTGGTCCTGGGAAAGCCGGTGATGAAGTCCATACCAACTTTATCCCATTTCCATTCAGGAATAGCCAAAGGCTGAAGGGTGCCAGCAGGTCTTTGATGCTCTGCCTTAACGCGACGACAAACGTCACATTTAGCAATGAACTCAGCGATTTCTCTCTTCATCCTAGTCCACCAGAACCTCTGGCGTAGGTCCTGATACATCTTAGTACTACCGGGATGAATCGTGAGAGGAGATTCATGCGCCTCCTTAAGGATCAATTGTCGCAGATGTTGATTCTTGGGAACCACCAAGCGATTCTCAAAGAAAACAACACCACGATCATCCATAGAGAAACATCCACCAACTCCCTTCTTAATGTTTCTCTTGATCCGAGAAATTCCTGTGTCTTGCTTTTGAGCAGCGATAATTCGATCTTCAAGATCAGGTTTCGCCACCAGGGTAGAAAGGAATCCGCGAGGAGCTATGTGAAGGTTAAGCTTACAGAATTCCTCATGGAGAAGTGGTTGGCCTTGCTGCAACATGAGATTGTTGCAATAAGATTTACGACTTAGAGCATCAGCCATGACATTGGCTTTGCCTGGGGTGTAGGTAATCCCTAGATCATAATCTGTGATCAACTCCAACCAACGTCTTTGCCTAAGGTTCAGATCCGATTGGGTGAAGATATACTTGAGACTCTAGTGATCGGTGTAGATCTCGCAATGTTTACCAAGGAGGTAATGTCGCCAAGTCTTGAGTGCATAGACTACGGCTGCAAGCTCTAGATCATGTGTAGGATAATTCTCCTCATGTGGATGCAACTGTCGAGATGCATAGGCAATCACATGACGATCCTGCATAAGAATGCAACCTAGTCCTTGTCGTGAGGCGTCGCAGTAGATAATAAAGTCTTTAGTGAAATCCGGTGGCACAAGTATGGGAGCAGAAGTCAGGCGTCTTTTCAGTTCCTGAAAACTGTACTCACACTGTGGGGACCACTCAAACTTTTTATCTTTCTTGAGAAGTTCCGTGAGGGGTTTGGCTACTTTGGAGAAGTTTTCAACAAAGCGGCGACAATAGCTGGCTAGACCAAGGAAACTCCTAACTTGTTTCACGGTCTCAGGTGGAGTCCAAT
>NW_025271861.1:0-1376 GCF_018294505.1 Triticum aestivum | reverse complement strand
AAGAGAAGATAGAGTCCAAGTCTCTCACGTTCTGGATTCAGATTCGGACTGCACAGACACACCTGACTCAAAACGCACACAAGTTTTTCATACGGACTCCGAATTGGGTGATTCTTTTTTTGTTGGAAACTAGATTTCGTGCACTTTCCAACCCAATTGGAATCACCTTCAAATTCGTCCGGAGCGTTGAGTTGTGGACGAAACAATCTGATGCTGCAGCAGAATCCGAGTCAAACTACAAGTCCAAAGGTGTTACATCACCTCCACTTGGGCCCATTGGCCTTGTAGGACCTAGATTTAGTTTTAGGCTGCCTTGGGACGTCCTCCCACCTCCTTGGCCGCCACCCCTTGCTCCTATATAAGTAGATCCATCTAGTAGCTTTTCCTTGGGATTTGTTTAGTTAAAAATTAGCCATTGCAACTTCGTGTACTTCGTTTGTGTCCAACGACCAGACCAAGACCGCTTCCGGATCCCCACCATTATCAATACTTCATATATATTTGCAATATTCAGATTGCTTTATCATATTCTTGCTCGTTCTTCGATTGCTTGCAGGAATAGACCTTCGTGGTCAGGCTGACCGTGCTTCCAGCATCGTCAGTAACCTCAGGAGATTGGTTTAGCGATTGCTAAGGCGCAACGTTGTGCACGTTTGTAGTCATATCGTCAAAGTCGTCTCCACCAAATCGATAGTTATCATCTCATCGAAAGATCGGGACACCCCCGCCTCTATCAAGCCGAACCAATCTGAGCCTTTGCATAATCTTTTTAGGGTTTTGCTTTGTTGAATTTGCGGTTGCATCGTCGGTCTAGTTGCTGGTCTTAGAGTCTAGTCTTTTAGAGTTTCGAGTTCCGGTCATAAGTTGTCACGCCGCCGCCGCACCATCATCATCGCCCCTGCCATCTACCACCACCGCTCCGAATCCGTATCCATATACCACCACCAATCCGTGTCCATATACCACCACCGATCCATATCCATATACTACCACCGCTACCACCACCGCTGCCATATACCACCACCATATATCCACCACCAATCCGAGTTCCTTGCTTATTAGGTTTGTTTTCGAGATCCATCTAGTTTCCGATTCGTGTTTCCTTGCCGGAGTAGGTTTCGAAAAAAAAAGAGTCGGGTAGCCACGCTCCGTTTAGGCCCAAAATTTTTCGAAAACGCATTTTTCGAAAAAATTTCTGGCTATCCTATTTTTAGGTGTTTCTGAGTGTTTTGAGACAGGTGCCATTATAGGAAGTTTTTTTTGACCCTTTTCCAGTTTTTGGGTCCGGGCAGTAAAAAAAAAAATTGGTCGAAAAAATTTCGTGCCCATCCTGTCAGTTTGAGCTAAGAAGAGTTTTGAGACACTCGCCATTATAG
>NW_025271860.1:0-1376 GCF_018294505.1 Triticum aestivum | reverse complement strand
TCACTCCGGGACCCCAAAACAGCGAGTAATAGTCCACGAGACGGCCAGAATTGGCCAAAATTGTGAGTGTTGATGACCGACACATAAACGCACCCCCGGGGTTCGTCAATCGTGGAAATCACTTCTGGACCCCAAAACTGAGTAATAGTCCACGAAACGGGCCAGAATCAGCCAAAACTGCGAGACTTGACGACCAACACGTAAGCACACCTTGGGGTTCGACAGCAATGGAAATCGCTTTAGGACCCTAAAACGGTGAGTAATAGTCCACGAAAGGGACAGAATCAAAGAAAACCGCGATTGTTGATGACCGGAACATAAACGCACCAGGGGTTCGTCAATCGTGGAAATCCCTCCGGGACCCGAAACAGCGAGTAATAGTCCACAAAACGGGCCAGAATCGGCCAAAACTGCGAGTGTTGATGAACGACACGTAAGTGCATCTTTGGGTTCAACAACTATGGAAATCGCTTCGGGACCCCAAAAAGGTGAGTAATAGTCCACGAAACGGGTCAGAATTGGCCAGAACTATGAGTGTTGACGACGGGCACGTAAACGCACCCCCGGGATCGTGAATCGTGGAAATCGCTCTGGGACCCCAAAACAGTGAGTAATAGTCCACGAGACGGACCAGAATTGGGCAAAATGGTGAGTGTTGATAACCGACACATAAAAGCACCCCGGGGATCGCAAATCGTGTAAATCGCTCTAGGACCCCAAAACGGTGAGTAATAGTGCAGCAAACGGACCAGAATCGGCCAAAACTGCGATTGTTGATGACCGACACGTAAGCGCACCGTAGGGTTTGTCAATCGTGGAAATCACTTCGGGATGCCAAAACTATGTAATAGTTCAAAAATGGGCCAAAATCGGCCAAAACTGCGAGTCTTGACGACCAACACGCAAGCACACCTTGGGGTTCGACAAAAATGGAAATCTCTTTGGGACCCCAAAACGGTGAGTAATAGTCCACGAAACGGGTCAGAATCAACAGAACCTGCGAGCGTTGATGACCGACATGTAAACGCACCAAGAGGTTCGTCAATCGTGGAAATCACTCCGGGACCCCAAAACAGCGAGTAATAGTCCACGAGACGGCCAGAATTGGCCAAAATTGTGAGTGTTGATGACCGACACATAAACGCACCCCCGGGGTTCGTCAATCGTGGAAATCACTTCTGGACCCCAAAACTGAGTAATAGTCCACGAAACGGGCCAGAATCGGCCAAAACTGCGAGACTTGACGACCAACACGTAAGCACACCTTGGGGTTCGACAGCAATGGAAATCGCTTTGGGACCCCAAAACGGTGAGTAATAGTCCACGAATGGGACAGAATCGACAAAAACCGCGATTGTTGATGACCGAAACATAAA
>NW_025271859.1:0-1376 GCF_018294505.1 Triticum aestivum | reverse complement strand
CCCTGAAGAGTTGAACATCACATTTGCATCAGTTAACTGAACATGACAACTAATTAATCAAACAGTTAGTAAGTGAGCACCACATTGCACGACATATAGAACATATACACTAAAGCAACAGATTGCATGGTAAAAGTAGATAGCACAATTCACTAGAATTTGTGAAGGAAAGGCAGAAGCAGCACATGCAACAGGTAAACCAAGCATGCTTAACCGGCATAGCTAGCAAATGGCAAGGTGCTCCTCCAAGATCTGGGGGTTGGCACGAATGGTAGCCATCGCGACCTCATCCACGCGTGCGGTCGCGATTCGCTTCTCCGCTGCCAAATGCTCCTTGAGATCATGGCTATACTGCGTGCACCATGGCTTAGGGTGGCGCTTATTTGGTGGAGGGGTCGATGATTTGGGTGGAAGGTGTCGCGCTCGCGCCGGTGGATGGGGCATGTGGGATGTGGAAGGAGGAGGAGGATACGGGTCGGGTATGGATTACTTGCCTAGATAGGCGAGGCCGAGCAGCGTGAAGGAGGGTCTCCAGCGAGGGGGCGGTGTTGCAAGCAAGGAGTGAAGGGTTCAACTTGGAAAGGAAGGCAGAAAGAGGGGAAATGTGGCTTTTGGTAAGGGGGAGTGGGCGGGGAGGTAGATATTTCGATGGAAGCCAAAATTTTGGAAGCGCTTCAGCGAAAAAACTGGCACACAAAGTGTCATCAAACATGGTCCCTTATTCAGAATTATGTACAATATGTGAACATCACAAACGATTCAGATAGCTTAACCCGTGTGAGATGAGTTTGAACGTCAAAAATTTTAGTTACAGTGCTCATCCACGTCATTGCAAAATTCGGGTACACAAAGGAGACTACAACACACCCACACTTCTTAATCGAGCAAGTTCATCAATTAAACAGAGCTAGCTGGCCTAAACATTACTCTAACAAATTAAAGACCAACGCTCTTAAGTAAAGAAAACAAATAGTACTACTACGGCTGGTGCTCGCCGATCTCCGCCGCCTCCTCCATGTCCAGCTCGCGCCCGATGGTCGACTCGGGAAGGAGCTCCATGGCATCCATCACACCATACTCGGCAAGCATCTCACCATCCGCGTCCGCCGTCTCTTTGGAAAAGGCCTCCACGAGCTGGGCATGGGCGGCCGCCATCTGGGCTTTGGCGGGATCCATCATGGCAAGGTATGTCGCGCAGGAACGGACGGCTGCTCCAACGCTCTAGGCGATTGCCAACTCTGCAGTCGTGGGTTGCCGACCGTTGTCGGAAAAGCTTCTTTCGATTTGTGTGGTGACCGCCACGAGCTGGGCGTGGGCGGCCATGGCATGGTCCTGGGTGACCTCCATTAGGGCTAAGGCCACCGCTACGAAATAGA
>NW_025271858.1:0-1376 GCF_018294505.1 Triticum aestivum | reverse complement strand
TGATTGAGCGGGAGAGTAAGTAGTATAGGACATTATCCATTGTTAGGGAACGGTTGTAATGGTAGTGAGAATGTAGAATCGTCTTTGGAGCGGACCTGGGAGTGGCAAGCATAAGGGACGAAGACGGGGGAACATGTCCGATACGATCATACCAGCACTAAAGCACCGGATCCCATCAGAACTCCGAAGTTAAGCGTGCTTGGGCGAGAGTAGTACTAGGATGGGTGACCTCCTGGGAAGTCCTCGTGTTGCATTCCTTTTATAATTATTTTTTGCGCCTTGTGACAAACATGTCGCACGTGCGCGATATATATTAATCCCGTTATATTATGTTTGACGTTTGCGATATGTTTAAGCTCGATGCTCATTGCTCGCGCGTCTTGGGGCGGCTTTGTGGCGCGAAGAGCGCGTTCTGAAAGGGGTGGAAAAAACTCGTGTTGCTGCGGTATGGAGGGAGGGGTGGAAACCGTGGAAAACTCGTCTCCGTGATTGAGCGGGAGAGTAAGTAGTATAGGACATTATCCATTGTTAGGGAACTTTTGTAATGGTAGTGAGAATGTAGAATCGTCTTTGGAGCGGACCTGGGAGTGGCAAGCATAAGGGACGAAGACGGGGAAACATGTCGGATGCGATCATACCAGCACTAAAGCACCGGATCCCATCAGAACTCCGAAGTTAAGCGTGCTTGGGCGAGAGTAGTACTAGGATGGGTGACCTCCTGGGAAGTCCTCGTGTTGCATTCCTTTTATAATTATTTTTTGCGCCTTGTGACAAACATGTCGCACGTGCACGATATATATTAATCCCGTTATATTATGTTTGACGTTTGCGATATGTTGAAGCTCGATGCTCATTGCTCGCGCGTCTTGGGGCGGCTTTGTGGCGCGAAGAGCGCGTTCTGAAAGGGGTGGAAAAAACTCGTGTTGCTGCGGTATGGAGGGAGGGGTGGAAACCGTGGAAAACTCGTCTCCGTGATTGAGCGGGAGAGTAAGTAGTATAGGACATTATCCATTGTTAGGGAACGGTTGTAATGGTAGTGAGAATGTAGAATCGTCTTTGGAGCGGACCTGGGAGTGGCAAGCATAAGGGACGAAGACGGGGAAACATGTCGGATGCGATCATACCAGCACTAAAGCACCAGATCCCATCAGAACTCCGAAGTTAAGCGTGCTTGGGCGAGAGTAGTACTAGGATGGGTGACCTCCTGGGAAGTCCTCGTGTTGCATTCCTTTTATAATTATTTTTTGCGCCTTGTGACAAACATGTCGCACGTGCGCGATATATATTAATCCCGTTATATTATGTTTGACGTTTGCGATATGTTTAAGCTCGATGCTCATTGCTCGCGCGTCTTGGGGCGGCTTTGTGGCGCGAAG
>NW_025271857.1:0-1376 GCF_018294505.1 Triticum aestivum | reverse complement strand
GTGCTAACAAGCTATGCATTCCAGCTAGCTCCGTTCGTCTTTTGTTGTTGCAGGAGGCGCATGGAGGAGGATTAATGGGACACTTTGGCGTGAAGAAGACGGAGGACGTACTTGGTAAACATTTCTTTTGGCCAAAGATGAGACGGGATGTTGAGCGTTTTATTGCTCGCTGCACTACATGTCAAAAAGCTAAGTCACGACTCAATCCTCATGTTTATATATGCCTTTGCCTGTACCTAGTGTTCCTTGGGAGGATATATCTATGGACTTTGTTTTAGGTTTACCTCGAACAAAGAAGGGGAGGGATAGCATATTTGTTGTCATGGATAGATTCTCGAAAATGGCACACTTTGTACCATGTCATAAAAGCGATGATGCTGTTAATGTTGCTGATTTGTTCTTTCGTGAAATTATTCGCTTGCATGGTGTGCCAAATACTATTGTTTCAGATCATGATACTAAATTTCTTAGCCACTTTTGGAGATGTTTATGGGCTAAGTTGGGGACTAAACTGCTTTTTAGTACTACTTGTCACCCCCAAACCGATGGACAAACTGAAGTAGTCAATAGAACGTTGTCTACTATGCTTAGGGCTGGTTTGAAGAATAATAAGAAAATGTGGGAGGAATGCTTGCCTCATATTGAATTTGCTTATAATCGTTCATTGCATTCTACTACTAAGAAGTTGTGTATGGTTTCCTACCTCGTGCACCTATTGATTTGTTGCCTCTTCCATCTTCGGAGAAGGTTAATTTTGATGCTAAACAACGTGCTGAATTGATTTTAAAAATGCATGAGTTAACTAAGGAAAACATTGAGCGTATGAATGCTAAATATAAACTTGCTGGAGATAAGGGTAGAAAACATGTTGTGTTTGCACCTGGAGATCTTGTTTGGTTACATTTGCGTAAGGATAGATTTCCGGATTTGCGCAAATCAAAGTTAATGCCACGTGCTGATGGTCCCTTTAAGGTGTTAGAGAAAATAAATGATAATGCATATAAACTTGAGCTGCTTGCAGATTTTGGGGTTAGTCCCACTTTTAACATTGCAGATTTGAAGCCTTATTTGGGCGAGGAAGATGAACTTCCGTCGAGGACGACTTTATTTCAAGAAGGGGAGGATGATGAGGATATCAATACAATTGTTACACCCACAGCCCCTGCTGCTATACATACTGGACCAATTACTAGAGCTCGTGCACGCCAACTAAATTACCAGGTACTTTCGTTTCGTGGTAAGGATTCTAATGTTCATGAGAATATGATGCTGCCTAAATTGGATACATTTGTTTTGCTTACAAATGAAGGGCCTAGCTTGGAGAAGGATGAACATTGGAGCAAGAACAAGCATGGAGATGATGGCATGCGCAAGGG
>NW_025271856.1:0-1376 GCF_018294505.1 Triticum aestivum | reverse complement strand
GACCATAAGAACTTAAGTAGGTACCTGCTTACCAAGTTGCTACGCACAACACTGTGTGATAGGAATTATACATGAGTTGCCGCTACAATGAGAAACTGTGAGTAGATACGGCAAATATGTGATAGAATGGAATTGGCTGATTTTATTTTTTTAATTCATAATAATCTAGTAGTAGCGTGGGAAAAAATGGCACACTACTAGTATTTGGGATACTAGTAGCATTGGCACTATAGACACGCTACTACTATTTTGTTAGTAGTAGCGCGGGTCAGTAATAGCAGTAGCGCGGGTGGCACACACGCTAGTACTAACTTTTAGCTGTAGCGTGATATTAGTAGCGCGGGTACGCACGCTACTAGTAGCCATTTTACCCGCGCTACTAGTAGCCTTTTTCCTAGTAGTGCGCGACTGCCGCAACGCCACAACCTAGAACACCTGAGGACTGCAGGAAAACCACCAGGTGCAGCTACTGAAGAAAGGCAGCAAGGGCATCAAGTAGCTAGAACCAACAGGCCACCGACGAGCATTGCCAGGCAACCATTGAAGAAGAGACCGGGGTTCCTCCGCTGGCAAAGCGCAGGTCCAACCAGGTAGGGGAACCAGACGCGACACCGGCAGAGAAACACCATCCAGGAAAGAAACGGGGACGCCGGCCCTTAGCCATGCAGAACCTCACTGACACCGTCATCACCGGACAACCCAAGCACCCAAAGCTCCGACTTTTGAACCACTCACCTGAACGCATCCTTCCCCAGGCAGCGCCCCCATGGAAGACACGACGCACAGCGCGCCGTCGCCACCCAATACAAGCCGGATTTTGGGCTTTCACCCGGGAGGAGGAATAGGGGTGGAAAGGGGAAGGGCCTCTGCAGCACCTCCAAGGAGGAAGCACAGCGTCAAGGACGTCGCTGCTGCCGGGCCGGCCAAGCCGACCAACGGATTCCCGCGGCCCAAAACCAACTCACCGGTCACCCACCAACACCAGACCGGCGCTCGGAGGGAAGCCGGCTGGAAGCAGCGGGGATGAGGAGGACAGGGGAAGGGAGCCAAGCCTCAGATCTGACGAGGAGGGAAAGAACTCCGCGCCACCGCCGCCAGCCGCTGTCGTCTCACCACCCGCGTGGTCTAGGCCGCCGGCTAGAGAACACCCGCGAACGGCGCCAACCGAGATGGCGCCACCGCCTCGCCAAGGAGGGCCGCCGCCCTAGATCTGAGGTCCCCCTCGAGGGAAGGAGCGACCAAGGCCTCGCTGCCACCATCACCGGCTGCTGCACGAGCGAATCCGGCGACTTTCTCAAGTGGCAGTGAGGGAGGGAGGGTAAGGGAGCGGGGGCGTGGTGGGGAAACCCTAGTTGCCGCCGAAAGCGGACGACGCG
>NW_025271855.1:0-1376 GCF_018294505.1 Triticum aestivum | reverse complement strand
GATGATGGCGGCGGACGCGGAGGCGCTGGCCACCGACTCGTTGCTCTCTGCGGACCTGGCTTCTGTCGCTGCTTGCTTGGCGCGGCCACCGGCATGGGACTCTCGGCCACAAAAACGGGAGACGCGGTACGAGGCGGCAGCATGGACGGCAGCAACGACGCACGTGCGCCGCTCCTCGTCGAGCTGGCCTAGAGCGGCAAGTTGCTGAACCGCGCGCCGGCTTCGGGCGGCAACTGGCTCCGTCAGGCGAGGGGAGGGAGGTGGATCAGCGAGCTGCATAGCTCGTATCCGGCGGGCTACCCAGCCGGCTTGGATGCAGAATAACTACTCTTCGTAAGCCATTGTAAGAGTGCACAAAATGGTGGAGGGGATAGGGGAGCGGAGGAGGTGTGCGATTCTTGGCCGGCGTTTGGCCTCGTTTAAATAGGAGACTAAATAGACGGCGGACGGGAAGAGCTCGACCGACATTGCGTTTAACGCCAGCCCGGTCATGAACGGACGTGTGTCCAGAGTGGGTTTCTCGGCTTCCACATGGGCGGGTTTCATGGAGGCGTTTGAATGCGGCACGGAGGCGTGTTCAGCCGGGCATGCCGCGAGTGGCGCCCTCGACTCTGACCTAGGACACGGCGCCGTTATTCCACTGAAGTGTGGGCTCTTTGGGTGCATGGCCTGCATGTCAGTGACCCAACGCAGGCAGCGCACAGCAGAGGAACCTTTGGTGGGCCAGGGCGGTCAGAAGCGGGCGTTTCATAAACCGATGATTGTCCATTAAGTGTGATGTCATCTTTTTCATGTAGTTAAGCCTACTATGTTGATAGCCCGTTAGATACATTGTGATTCATAAAGACCGATGCAAACATCAATGTTCTGCTTATCACAGATAAGATTGATTAATACCCGTAACAATCCATGTCCTTAACACAAGGGTGCATGCACATATAGGTTGAGCCTGTGTCTTGCGTCGTGTGCTGTGTGCATGCAGGCGTGCGAGTGTTGCGTGCGTGCAAGGGTGCATTTCAGTGTTGCATGCATGGGTGCGTATGTGCGTGTGTTTGTGAGTGCATGTGTATGTGCCAGTGTTGCACGCTAGCATGCGTGCATGTGTATGTTATGTGTACATGTCAGTGTTGCACGCCTACATGCGTGCGTGTCTTGCGTGCGTGCATGTCTACGTGCGGGGTGAGGCTACACATCAGTCGACTAGCTTTTTCATCTCTGGTCATTAGATTTTCCAGCCGTTGGATACGAAATCAAGGGCCTCCAGTTTATCATCAAACTCCACCCACCTGAGCCGCCAGCCACCACCGGCCGAACCGCTCGCGGCCGGCCCTCCCTCCCCGAAACCACTCTCCACTGTCGGTCCGCCGCCGCACCGG
>NW_025271854.1:0-1376 GCF_018294505.1 Triticum aestivum | reverse complement strand
ATTTCATGGAATTTAATTATGATAATTGTTCTTTAGAAGGTTGTATTTCCTTGTTGCAATCCTTTGTGAATTCTCCGCATGCTTATAGTCAAACTAAAGCTTTTACCAAACATATTGTTGATGCCTTGATGCAATCTTTTGATGAAAAACTTAATTTGGAAGTTTCTATACCTAGAAAACTTAATGATGAGTGGGAACCTACTATAAAGAATAAAATTAAAGATCATGAGTGTTATGCTTTATGTGATTTGGGTGCTAGTGTTTCCACGATTCCAAAAACTTTATGTGATATTCTAGGTGTCCATGATCTTGATGATTGCTCTTTATATTTGAACCTTGCGGATTCCACCATTAAAAAGCCAATGGGAAGGATCAATGATGTTCTCATTGTTGCAAATAGAAATTTTGTGCCCGTAGATTTTATCGTTCTTCATAAAGATTGCAATCTTTCTTGCCCTATTATTCTTGGTAGACCTTTCCTTAGAACGATTGGCGCGATTATTGATATGAAGAAAGGGAATAATAGATTCCAATTTCCATTAAGGAAAGGCAAGGAGCACTTTCCAAGAAAGAAAATTAAATTACCTTATGATTCTATCATGCGGGCTACTTATGAATTGAGTGCCAAAGATGACACTACTTAGATCTATCCTCGCTTTTATGCCAAGCTAGGGGCGTTAAACGGTAGCGCTAGTTGGGAGGGAACCAAATTTTATTTGTGTTTTTTGTTTTTTGCTTATGTTTGTTAATAAATTTTGCATCTACCTTCTGTTTAGATGTGTTTTTATGTTTTAATTAGTGTTTGTGCCAAGTAGAACCTATAGGATAACCTATGGTGATAGTTAATTTTATTATGCTGAAAAACAGAAACTTTGCACGCAAGAAATTAGTTTTTTTAAATCACAGAAATATGATTTTGTGTTGATTATTTTTGCTGTAGATTGATAGATAAATGTCCCATGACTTCCTATTTTGGTAGTATTTTTAAAGTTCCAGAAGTATTCGGGAGTTACAGATTTCTACAGACTGTTTTGTTTTTGACAGATTCTGTTTTCCGTGTGTTGTTTGCTTATTTTGATGCATCTATGGCTAGTATTAAGTGGTATGAACCATAGAGAACTTGGAATAAAGAAGGTTTAACACCAATATAAATAAAGAATGAGTTAATTACAATACCTTATGTGGTGGTTTTGCTTTCTTTCACTAAGGGAGCTTATGAGATTTCCTGTTGAGTTTTGTGTTTTCAAGTTTTCAAGTTTTGGGTAAAGATTTGATGGACTGTGGAATAAGGAGTGGAAAAAGCCTAAGCTTGGGGATGCCCATGGAACCCCAAGATATTCAAGAATAGACAAAAGCCTAAGCTTGGGGATGCCCCC
>NW_025271853.1:0-1376 GCF_018294505.1 Triticum aestivum | reverse complement strand
CACGTAGTAGTAGGCACCTCCGGTATAGTAGGGGTCGTCGTCGACGGTGGCGTCTGGCTCCTGGACTCCAGCATCTGGTTGCGACAACCAGGAAGAAAGGAAAGGGGAAAAAGGGGGGAGAAAGCAACCGTGAGTACTCATCCAAAGTACTCGCAAGCAAGGAACTACACTACATATGCATGGGTATATGTGTAGGGAGGCCATATCGGTGGACTGAACTGCAGAATGCCAGAATAAGAGGGGGATAGCTAATCCTGTCGAAGACTACGCTTCTGGTAGCCTCCGTCTTGCAGCATATAGAAGAGAGTAGATTGTAGTCCTCCAAGTAGCATCTCCAAGTAGCATCGCATAGCATAATCCTACCCGGCGATCCTCCCCTCGTCACCCTGTTAGAGAGCGATCACCGGGTTGTATCTGGCACTTGGAAGGGTGTGTTTTATTAAGTATCCGGTTCTAGTTTTCATAAGGTCAAGGTACAACTCCAAGTCGTCCTGTTACCGAAGATCACGGCTATTCGAATAGATTGAACTTCCCTGCAGGGGTGCACCACATAGCCCAACACGCTCGATCCCATTTGGCCGGACACACTTTCCTGGGTCATGCCCGGCCTCGGAAGATCAACACGTCGCAGCCCCACCTAGGCACAACAGAGAGGCCAGCACGCCGGTCTAAACCTAAGCGCGCAGGGGTCTGGGCCCATCGCCCTGAGCACACCTGCACGTTGCGAGGGCGGACGGAAGCAGACCTAGCCTAGTAGGCGTTCCAGTCCAATCCGGCGCGCGCCGCTCCGTCGCTGACGTCTGAAGTGCTTCGGCTGATACCACGACGTCGGGATACCCATAACTACTCCCACGTAGATGGTTAGTGCGTATAGGCTCGTAGCCAGACTCGGATCAAATACCAAGATCTCGTTAAGCATGTTAAGTATCCGCGAACGCCGAACAGGGCCAGGCCCACCTGTCTCCTAGGTGGTCTCAACCTGCCCTGTCGCTCCGCCACAAAGTAACCGTCGGGGACCGTCGGGAACCCAGGCCCACCTCTACCGGGATGGAACCACCTGCCCCTTCAGCCCCCAACTCCGAACAGTATCACAGGTAATGTAACAGTGTAAAGTATACAGCATGCCCGTGATCACCTCCCGAAGTGATCACAGCCCAGTAGTATAGCATGGCAGACAGACAAGAGTGTAGGGCCACTGATGGAACACTAGCATCCTATACTAAACATTTAGGATTGCGGGTAAGGTATCAATGACTGTAGCAGCAATGACAGGCTATGCATCAGAATAGGATTAACGGAAAGCAGTAACATGCTACACTACTCTAATGCAAGCAGTATAGAGAAGAGTAGGCGATATCTGGTGATCAAAGGGGGGG
>NW_025271852.1:0-1376 GCF_018294505.1 Triticum aestivum | reverse complement strand
CCAGGCTTCTTGCAATTCGTCCTTAAGCGGTTGCATGTACACATTCATATTTTTCCCCGGATAGTTGGGCCCTGGAATTATCAACGTCAGGAAAATGTTCTTTCTTTGCATAATCTGTCCGGGGGGGAGATTGAGTGGAAAGACAAATACGGGCCAACAACTGTATTGGGCTGCCGTCATACCAAACACACTGAACCCATCCGTGTTGATGCCGACTCGAGGATGCCTCGGATCTGCCGCTTTGTCACCATGTAATTCATCAAACTTTTTCCACGCAACACCATCCGATGTGTGTACAATCATCAGATTCCCATCTGCATCTAGTTCGGTTCTTTTGCCCGTTTTGTGCCATGTCATCTGTCTGGCCGTCTCTTCGACCATGAAAAGACGTTGAAGTCTTGGTACGATTGGCATATACCGAAGAACACTAACGGGGATTTTTGTCTGTGTCTTCTCACCCATACCGTTGTCTACCACAACATACCCGGAAGACTTGCAAATGGGACAATAGTTCAAGTCCGCATAGTCAAGCCTAAACAAGACACATCCTTTCTCACAGGCATGTATCTTATCATAGGGCATCTTCAGTGCACGGAGGATTTTGTCCGACTGGTACAGGTTTGCAGGCATTACATGGCCTTTGGGTAGAAAGCATCCAAATACTGTCATCATTGCATCGTAGCATTCTCTGCCCAAGTTGAACTGAGCCTTCAGAGCCATTACTTGTGAGATGGCATCCAACTGAGAAAGCTCAGTGTGCTCATGGAGCGGACGTTTTGAAGACTCCAACATTTCATTGAAGGCCTTTGCAGATTCCTCCATCTCCTCGTCCGAATCCCCAGCATCATCAAAGTCTTGCACCATGTTTTCCATCCCGGTACCATGCTCGTCGGTGCGACGACGATCCACCTCAGCTCGGTCACGTTGGGCAGACTCACCATGAAATGTCCACACCGTATAATCGGGCGTAAAACCACTCTTCTGCAGGTGTTTGCCCATTTCAGCCTCTGTCCTCTTTTCCCAATTGTCGCACCGTAAACAGGGGCACCAGGTTTTCCTCTGGCCATTTGCAAATGCGGCTCGCACAAACCCCTTGGTTTTTGTGAACCATTCAGTGCTCCATTTGTTCTGACCAGTGTGACCGGTGTACATCCACGCACGATCACTCATCTTGACTTTCAGAGCTACTAGACACACAACAAATATATATATATATATATATATATAATTCACCATGTATGTATTCATCAGTTGATCTACTTTGTCAATTTTATTACGTCCATGCAACCTACACTCTAATAGGTAATGATAGGTCCTAATCCCACCCGAGTATGTTTAGATTGGGTTCATTTTCCCATGCTATGCCCCGGATCCTA
>NW_025271851.1:0-1376 GCF_018294505.1 Triticum aestivum | reverse complement strand
CATATTGAAGTTCATCACAAAGCTCTTGTAGCTTGGTGGAAGCGACTGAAGGATTCTGTCAATGACCGCGTCATCCGGGAGATTAACTCCCAGCTGAGACAAGCGGTTGTGTAACCCAGACATTCTGAGTATGTGCTCACTAACAGAACTATTCTCCTCCATTTTACAGCTGAAGAACTTGTTGGAGAGTTCATATCTCTCGACCCGGGCATGAGCTTGGACAACCATTTTCAGCTCTTCGAACATCTCATATGCTCCATGCTTCTCAAAACGCTTTTGGAGCCCCGGTTCTAAGCTGTAAAGCATGCCGCACTGAACGAGGGAGTAATCATCAGCACGTGATTGCCAAGCGTTCATAACGTCTTGGTTCTCTGGGATTGGTGCTTCACCTAGCGGTGCTTCTAGGACATAATCTTTCTTGGCAGCTATGAGGATAATCCTCAGGTTCCGGACCCAGTCCGTATAGTTGCTGCCATCATCTTTCAGCTTGGTTTTCTCTAGGAACGCGTTGAAGTTGAGGACAACGTGGGCCATTTGATCTACAAGACATATTGTAAAGATTTTAGACTAAGTTCATGATAATTAAGTTCATCTAATCAAATTACTCAATGAACTCCCACTCAGATAGACATCCCTCTAGTCATCTAAGTGAAACATGATCCGAGTTTAACTAGGACGTGTCCGATCATCACGTGAGACGGACTAGTCAAGATCGGTGAACATCTCCATGTTGATCGTATCTTCTATACGACTCATGCTCGACGTTTCGGTCCTCCGTGTTCCGAGGCCATGTCTGTACATGCTAGGCTCGTCAAGTCAACCTAAGTGTATTGCGTGTGTCCCGAGGCCATGTCTGTACATGCTAGGCTCGTCAACACCCGTTGTATGCGAATGTTAGAATCTATCACACCCGATCATCACGTGGTGCTTCAAAACAACGAACCTTTGCAACGGTGCACAG
The DNA here is from genome assembly GCF_018294505.1 of Triticum aestivum. NCBI lineage: Eukaryota > Viridiplantae > Streptophyta > Magnoliopsida > Poales > Poaceae > Triticum > Triticum aestivum. The sequence continues at coordinate 415 of NW_025271851.1, read as the reverse complement.
TTAGGGGGAACACTTTCTTGAAATTATCATAAGGGATCATCTTACTTACTACCGTCGTTCTAAGCAAATAAGATGCAAAACATGATAAACATCACATGCAATCAAATAGTGACATGATATGGCCAATATCATTTTGCTCCTTTGATCTCCATCTTCGGGGCACCATGATCATCTTCGTCACCGGCATGACACCATGATCTCCATCATCATGATCTCCATCATTGTGTCTTCATTAAGTTGTCACGCCAACGATTACTTCTACTTCTATGGCTAATGCGTTTAGCAATAAAGTAAAGTAATTTACATGGCGTTATTCAATGACACGCCGGTCATACAAAATAATAAAGACAACTCCTATGGCTCCTGCCGGTTGTCATACTCATCGACATGCAAGTCGTGATTCCTATTACAAGAA
>NW_025271850.1:0-1376 GCF_018294505.1 Triticum aestivum | reverse complement strand
CAAATGATGCAATTGCTTCATGAAAAAAGAATGGATTGCAACAGAACATTTCTGAAAAGCTAACTATAATTTAATCACTAATATAACAAGAGTATCGTGCTCCAAGCTCTTCTGAATATTCAGTTGCAACTTGCTAGTCAACAAGTGGATAATCCGATATAGCCAAAAAATAGAAGCAAGACAACTGTGTTTATTTGCTAAGTTTTAGTACTAAGAAGATCACTAGATTAACTCTACGAACAAAGACCTCGATAAAAGGTCAAGTCAATTCTTCAGTTCAATAAACAAAGGCACGAGGCAACTACAATGCTTACTATTGAGAAATGAGAAGTCACTACGTGGAGGGGAAAAAAGAACTCCATTCTCCAGTTCAAGAAAACAGGGACATGAGCCAGAGGAATTAGCAAACATTTCAAACACTGATCCAAATGACTTGTAATTTTAGCATCAATACTCACAGCAGCCACTTCAACCCAAAATGATATTCATAGAAATATAACGCAACCATAAAACAGTCAGAGCTTCTTGATCATAACTTGCATACATCAAATGGAACTAGTCACCCATAGTGGACTCAATTCAATCATACACATTGCATCTGATGGGGATACAACCATAAAATAGTCGGAGCTTCTTGATCACAATAACTTGCATACATCAAAATGAAACTAGTTGGCCCATAGTGGAATCAATTCAGTCATACACATTGCAGCAACTGATATATGGGGATACTGACAGTAAGCCCTTTCTGAATCACCACCCCACATAAAATCTATTAGATAAATGGCAAAGCATTCACTGCATACCCCTCAAGTGTCGGAAAGAAGGTATGCAAAACTAGAGTTTGTTTGAGCCAAAGATGAGCTGAGTAGAGGTCTCTGCAACAGCAGATAGTCGCAACCAACTTGCCATTGATGTCAACCTGAAATAGCATGTTGCCGCCATCAACGGTAACCAGCAGGACCACATAATGATATTCTGGTTGCCCCGTTTTCGGAGAAGGAGGTGTTTGAGGCCATTACCACTAGTAGAAAAAGGGTCAAACGTGAAGCACATTAGTGTCGGTTTGATTTTGGCCCGGTACTAATGGTACCATTAGTGCCGGTTCGAACGGATTTGCATTAATGTCGGTTCGTGTTGAACCTTTAGTACCGGTTCGGGGCACGAACCGGTACTAAAGGGGTGGTGGCAGGCTGGCGTCAGGCCGGGGCCCCACGATCACCTTTAGTACCGGTTCGTGGCACGAACCGGTACTAAAGGTCTAACCTTTAGTACCGGTTCGTGCCACGAACTGGTACTAAAGGGGTCTGACGTATAGTACCGGTTTGTGACACAAACCGGCACTATAGAGCAATTTTCAAACTCTACCCCCCCCC
>NW_025271849.1:0-1376 GCF_018294505.1 Triticum aestivum | reverse complement strand
TTCCTAGAGAAAACCAAGCTGAAAGATGATGGCAGCAACTATACAGACTGGGTCCGGAACCTGAGGATCATCCTCATAGCTGCCAGGAAACAATATGTCCTAGAAGGACCGCTAGGTGACGCTCCCGTCCCAGAGAACCAAGACATTATGAATGCTTGGCAGTCTCGTGCTGATGATTACTCCCTCGTTCAGTGCGGCATGCTTTACAGCTTAGAACCGGGGCTCCAAAAGCGTTTTGAGCACCACGGAGCATATGAGATGTTCGAAGAGCTGAAACTAGTTTTTCAAGCTCATGCCCGGGTCGAGAGATATGATGTCTCCGACAAGTTCTACAGTTGTAAGATGGAGGAAAACAGTTATGTCAGTGAGCACATCCTGAAGATGTCTGGGTTGCACAACCGTATGACCCAGCTGAACATTAACCTCCCAGATGAGGCGGTCATTGACAGAATCCTCCAGTCGCTCCCACCAAGCTACAAGAGCTATGTGATGAACTACAACATGCAGGGGATGGAAAAGACCATTCCTGAAGTGTTCTCGATGCTGAAGTCAGCAGAGGCTGAAATCAAGAAAGAACATCAAGTGTTGATGGTCAATAAGACCACTAAGTTCAAGAAGGGCAAGGGTAAGAAGAACTTCAAGAAGGACGGCAAAGATGTTGTCGCGCCTGGTAAGCCAGTTACCGGGAAGAAGTCAAAGAATGGACCCAAGCCTGAGACTGAGTGCTTTTATTGCAAGGGGAAGGGTCACTGGAAGCGGAACTGCCCCAAATACTTAGCGGATAAGAAGGCCGGCAAAACCAAAGGTATATTTGATATACATGTAATTGATGTGTACCTTACCAGTACTCGTAGTAACTCTTGGGTATTTGATACCGGTGCCGTTGCTCATATTTGTAACTCACAGCAGGAGCTGCGGAATAAACGGAGACTGGCGAAGGACGAGGTGACGATGCGCGTCGGGAATGGTTCCAGAGTCGATGTGATCGCCGTCGGCACGCTGCCTCTACATTTACCTACGGGATTAGTTTTGAACCTTAATAATTGTTATTTAGTGCCAAGTTTGAGCATGAACATTGTATCTGGATCTCGTTTAATACGAGATGGCTACTCATTTAAGTCTGAGAATAATGGTTGTTCGATTTATATGAGAGATATGTTTTATGGTCATGCTCCGATGGTCAATGGTTTATTCTTAATGAATCTCGAGCGTAATAATACACATGTTCATAGTGTAGATGCCAAAAGATTTAAAGTTGATAACGATAGTCCCACATACTTGTGGCACTGCCGCCTTGGTCACATTGGTGTCAAGCGCATGAAGAAGCTCCATGCCGATGGACTTTTAGAGTCTCTTGATTATGAATCGTTTGACAC
>NW_025271848.1:0-1376 GCF_018294505.1 Triticum aestivum | reverse complement strand
CTACCTTGCTATGCCTGCTATGCTTAGAGTCATGTCAGGTCTGGTTCATCTGGGTGATGGGCTAGAGTGAAATGATTATGTCGGTAATGAGAGTGGTGTGGTGAACACGATTTGGTAAAGGTATCGATGAGAGGCCATGTAGGAGTACATGGTGGGTTGTTTCATTGAAGCCGACCTTAAGCACTGAGATCTGTATGTGTGATTTAAGAATCAGCTACTACCATGCATTGGGCCCGAAACCAATGGACCCTCTCGGCTTCTTATTCACCCTAGTTCTCCGTCCAGGAGTTGCAAGTAGTTTCTGGTGTTTGTAGCCTACTGGAGGCCATGGACAGCGCTGACCGTAGGGGTGGGCTGTGATGCGGTAGGTACGTGGCACGGTGTACCGAATACCCGTTAGGTATCTCGGGAACCCTGTTCACATCGTTCGGGGCCGTATGGGAAACCTCGGCCGGACTCCCTGCGGATGGAACCTGAATAGGCGATAAACCTGGACTGGAGGCTTAGGTGGTTAGGTAGGTCATGGCCGACACCCACGTTGGGCTTCCGCTTGAAGGTTGCCGAGTACATGTCGTGTAAACGACGGTAAGTGGTGAGAGCGTGTATGAAGAAGTACACCCCTGCAGGGTTATCATGATCTATTCGAATAGCCGCGTCCGCGGTAAAGGACTACTTGGTTGCCTATACAGTTCATAGACAAGTAAATGGAAACTGCTAAAAGCCTCAAGATAAGTGTGAGTGCCGAGGATGGCTCTTCCGTAGGGAGACGGAGGTGGATCCTCGGTAGTGTATTGAAGTGGTGAGTAGTGGACTCGTGTGCGCAAAACCATTTCAAGTTGGAGTATCGTAGGATAGTCTAGCCAAGAGTCAAAGCTGGCTTGCTGCAATAACTCCACCAACCCTTCTTGATAATATGCATGTATGTAGGATCTGATGTAAGTCTTGCTGAGTACCTTTGTACTCATGTTGCTATAATTTACATTTTACAGAAGACGCTGCAACCCCTTCTGATGGGTTCTACATAGACGTTGACATCAACGAGTAGGCTAAAGGCCCAGGTGGTGATCCTGAGCTTGTGAAGGACCATGTAGTATAGCTAGGCTTTCCAAGCCTCTTTTATTTTACTAGTTGTCTGTACTCAGACAAGTTACTTCCGCTGCTGGTTTGTATGACTGTATGACTTGAATGCTGGGTCGTGAGACCCATACCTTTGTGTATGTTATGTATGGCTCCCTGAGCCTTAAATAAAGTACTTGTGTCGTAGAGTCATGTTGTGATGCTTCGTTGTATTTGCACATATCGAGCATATTGTGTGTATGATTGAAATGCTTGGTATGTGTGGGATCTGACTATCTAGTTGTTTATCTTTAGTAGCC
>NW_025271847.1:0-1376 GCF_018294505.1 Triticum aestivum | reverse complement strand
TATCCACCATCCGCGGTAGCAATCATCACACGCGGAGATTTGCATTCCCTCGCATAATGACCTCCTCCCTTACAACGACGACAAATAATATCACTTGTGTGCCCTGTTGATGCCATGGAAGAAGAAGAACGCTGTGCAGGCCCCGCAGGTGCGCTCTTGGCAGATAATGGTGGTTGTGCCTGTTTTCTTGTATCACGGCTGGAGGTGGCACCGGATGGAGGTGCTGGTGCAGTTGAAGTAGAAGATGCATGTGGTGTCCATGATGAAGGTCGGCCTGCAGAAAAGTTAGTTCGCCCCAATGCTTGTCGATCCTGCACTTCACGTTCAGCTTTACAAGCAAGATGGAATAAACGAGTGATATTAGTATACTCCTTATAGTCTAAAATGGTCTGAATCTCTCTATTTAATCCACCCAGAAAACGTGCAAGCATAGCTTCATTCTCCTCAACAATACCACATCTAATCATGCCAGTTTGTAAATCCTGATAATATTCTTCTACAGAATTTTTCCCTTGTCTTAAACGCTGCAATTTTTGAAGCAATTCACGTTGATAATATGGTGGAACCCAACGCGTACGCATAGCAGTTTTCAAAGCAGCCCAAGTAGATGGAATAGGATATAATCTACAATGTTCAGACCACCATACACATGCAAAACTAGTGAAAGCACAAACAGCAGCAGCAACTCGTCTCTCCTCAGGATATTGTAAACATGTAAATCGTTGTTTAGTTTCTAACTCCCAAGTAAGATATATATCTGGAACATATCTACCCTCAAATGGTGGAATATTCAATTTCAGTTTAGGAATATGGACATCATCGCGTACCTGAGGTGGTGGTGCAGGCCTACCATGACGAATATATACCTGAGGTCGACCTGCTGGTGGTGGTGCTGGTGGCTGCTCGTAGATCTGATTTTGATCAACCTCATCCTCATAATCACCCGCATACTCATCATCCTCCTGGGTACCAGCAGGAGCAGTAGCAGGAGCCAAAGAAGCACCAACAACAGTAGCAGCGGCACCAGAAGTTTGTCCTGTCTCAATAGGAACACGCTGTGCTCGTCCATACTGATTCGGAAGGGGGCGTAGTTGTTGTTGTTGCAGAGGTGCGACAGGTGCAGCCGGTGGTGGAAGACGCGCAAGCAGTTCATTAAATCTGTTATCGAGCTTTGTTTCGAACGTCTTCTCAAGGCCAGTGATCTTCTCCATGGCCTCTTCAAAATTGTTCAGCACATCTTGTACCTGTTCAGTCATCATTTGCTGAAACTTATCATGAAGCTCCTTGTTCGATAAGTTCTCCCAGTCAATCTCGTCGGCTTGTGATCCTGGCATGGTTAGCAGCAATAGAAACACACAAGAATATGATCCTACAGA
>NW_025271846.1:0-1376 GCF_018294505.1 Triticum aestivum | reverse complement strand
TGTTGCTCTACATCGCAGCCACAGGACAAGTCGTCAGTACTGTGCTAACGGTCGAGCGGGAAGAAGAAGGAAAAGCTCTCAAAGTTCAGCGCCCAGTGTATTATTTGTCTGAAGTCTTGACTCCATCCAAGCAGAGATATCCTCATTATCAGAAGCTTGTGTATGGAATATACATGACCACAAAGAAGGTTGCTCATTATTTCTCTGACCATTCAATCACAGTCGTCAGCGACGCTCCACTATCAGAGATTTTGCACAACAGAGATGCAACTGGTCGAGTGGCCAAATGGGCGATTGAACTTCTTCCCCTTGATATCAAGTTTGAGGCAAAGAAAGCCATTAAGTCCCAGGCAATAGCAGATTTCCTCGCCGAGTGGATCGAACAGCAGCAGCCGACTGAAGTTCACTCGGAGCATTGGACCATGTTTTTCGATGGTTCTAAGATGTTGAATGGTTCCGGTGCTGGGGTTGTCCTGGTTTCCCCCAGAGGGGATAAGCTCAGATATGTGCTCCAGATTCACTTTGATTCCTCCAACAATGAGGCAGAATATGAGGCCCTCCTATATGGGTTGCGCATGGCCATTTCACTCGGCGTCCGTCGCCTAATGGTCTATGGCGACTCGGATTTAGTGGTCAATCAGGTGATGAAAGAGTGGGACGTGAGAAGCCCAGCCATGACTGGATACTGCAGTGCAGTGAGGAAGCTGGAGAAAAAGTTCGAGGGGTTGGAGCTCCATCATATACCCCGACTGAAAAATCAAGCAGCAGATGATCTAGCAAAGATAGGTTCCAAGAGAGAAGCCATTCTGAGTGGTGTGTTCTTGGAGCATATACATACTCCGTCAGTCAAAGAAGATCCGTTCACCGAAGAAACTCCGCAGCCCAAGAGTGCCACAGATCCGACTGAAGTTGAAGTCCCAGCGGTGGTCGACTTGATCATGGAGGTTTTGGTAGTCATTCCCGACTGGACGATTCCGTATGTCGCATATATCTTGAGGAAAGAGCTTCCGGAGGATGAGGAAGAGGCTCGACAGATCGTCCGTCGATCTAAGGCCTTTACCGTCATCAAAGGACAATTATACAGAGAGAGCACGACTGGAGTCGGTCAGAAGTGCATAACACCAGAAGAAGGTCGACTCATCCTCAATGATATTCACTCGGGGACCTGTGGTCATCATGCGTCCTCCCGGACCATCGTGGCCAAAGCATACCGAGCCGGATTTTACTGGCCCAAGGCGAATGAGATGGCAAAGGAGATAGTGGATAAGTGCGAGGGATGTCAGTTCTACTCGAATATGTCGCACAAACCTGCGTCAGCTTTGAAGACCATCCCACTCGTCTGGCCTTTTGCAGTCTGGGGGCTGGACATGGTCGGC
>NW_025271845.1:0-1376 GCF_018294505.1 Triticum aestivum | reverse complement strand
ACATGTCGTTTAATTATATATTTGATTTATTCACTAATATCTGATTGAATTAGGCATGTGCATGCAAGGAGGGAAGAGGAGAGAACCATTGACATTTTTCATGCTCTGGACGAACATTTTTATGCATATCTTTCTTTTTCCATGAGAACACATGAGCGTGGAGCTGTCGTTGTAGAGCCCGGGATGAAGAGTGGGTCCAGTATAGAACCAGGAGGTACTAGCACTAAGATGGGAAGGTGGTTGCCTCCCTTATCCCTTGCTGTTGGTCGGCCACGGCGATGTTGATCATCGGCTCACTTAAAATACAAGTTGATGGATTTTGTGATAAGAGTGAGCCCTTATCCCTTGCTGCTGGCCGGCCATAGCGATGTTGATCACCGACTCACTTAAAATACAAGTTGATGGATTTTGTGATAGAGTGAGCGGGACGGAGGTTGGGTTTGGTATGTTTACTTACAAATTTGCATTCTTGGCTTTGGGGGTGCCACAGGTAGCGCAATACGTCCTCCCTCTTGATGGCAGTGGTGAAAACACACAACACGGGGGAGGGGATCATGGCGGAGGGTGGGGCGGGCATTATGGGGGACTCCTCCTTAACGGTCTATGAGGAAGTATCGTGTGAAGGAGAGAGGGTGTCATGGTGAAAGTGAGGCGGACGTCACCCACTACGGCGGGAAACAGAGGGGGAAGGGGAGGGTCGGACGAGAAAAGGAGAGGGTGTGTCGTGGTGGTGGGGTTTTGCGTTGGTTCCACATGTTGGAGATAACATCACGAATAGTTTGGATAGCAACATTTCTTTCTCACATATGGGCCGGATATGGGGCACCTGGACTATCAAGACAGTTGTAGTAGCCCCTATGATGTCCGAACACATTCGGACGTATGAGAAAAAAAAAACTTAGACGTTGAATACGACTTTAATTGTTTCTCTGATTCATTTATATGCATTGTTGCTCGTAGCAGTCCATAGCAACGCACGTGCGTTCTAGTATTGTTTTTGCATGATGAGTATGAGTTGAGAAAGTAGTTTTTATTATACTTGCTCCAACATCGTGCGAATGAAGAAAAAAACTTTCTTGGTATTGTGCCAGAATTTCTTAAGCGCATCAAGTAGAATTTAATAATTTGTAATGTATTTTAGTTGGATCATCGACTTACGTGTTTTTTTCGCGAATACACAGAGGATGTGTATCTTTGCATTGATAGAAGAAAAGTTTTACAGCATGGGATTACAAAAGTTCACTAAGCCATGTACGCACGAGGGCATGGAAGTGAACTAGGAGCAGAACAGACTTGGGGGTGCTCAACCCCACTAGCCTACAATGCTATCTCTCGGGGATGATGTTGTGCAGTCCGAGGGCGCCAGCCTTGGCCCA
>NW_025271844.1:0-1376 GCF_018294505.1 Triticum aestivum | reverse complement strand
TCTGTCAGTGAGCACATACTCACTATGTCTGGGTTGCATAACCGCTTGACTCAGCTGGGAGTTAATCTCCCGGATGATGCGGTCATTGACAGAATCCTCCAGTCGCTTCCACCAAGCTACAAGAGCTTTGTGATGAACTTCAATATGCAGGGGATGGAAAAGACCATTCCTGAAGTATTTGCTATGCTGAAATCAGCAGAGGTAGAAGTCAGGAAGGAACATCAAGTGTTGATGGTCAATAAAACCACTAAGTTCAAGAAAGGCAAGGGTAAAAAGAACTTCAAGAAGGACGGCAAGGAGGTTGCCGCGCCCGGCAAGCAAGCTGCCGGGAAGAAGCCAAAGAATGGACCCAAGCCCGAGACTGAGTGTTTTTATTGCAAGGGAAGCGGTCAATGGAAGCGGAACTGCCCTAAGTACTTAGCGGATAAGAAGGCCGGCAAAACAAAAGGTATATGTGATATACATGTAATTGATGTGTACCTTACTAGTGCCCGTAGTAGCTCCTGGGTATTTGATACCGGTGCAGTTGCTCACATTTGTAACTCAAAGCAGGGGCTGCGGAATAAGCGGAAACTGGCAAAGGACGAGGTGATGATGCGCGTCGGGAATGGTTCCAAGGTCAATGTGATCGCCGTCGGCATGCTACCTCCGCATCTCCCTTCGGGATTAGTTTTAAACCTTGATAATTGTTATTTAGTGCCAGCTTTGAGCATGAACATTGTATCGGGATCTCGTTTAATTCGAGATGGCTGCTCTTTTAAATCTGATAATAATGGTTGTTCCATTTTTATGAGAGATATGTTTTATGGTCATGCTCCTATGGTGAATGGTTTATTCTTTATGAATCTCAAACGTGATGCTACACATGTTCATAATGTGAGTGCCAAAAGAAGTAAGGTTGATAATGATAGTCCCACATACCTGTGGCACTGCCGCCTTGGTCACATAGGTGTCAAACGCATGAAGAAGCTCCATGCTGATGGACTTTTAGAGTCTCTTGATTATGAATCATTTGACACATGCGAACCATGCCTTATGGGTAAAATGACCAAGACTCCGTTCTCAGGAACAATGGAGCGAGCAACCGACTTATTGGAAATCATACATACTGATGTGTGCGGTCCAATGAGTGTTGAGGCTCACGGTGGCTATCATTATGTTCTCACCCTCACTGATGATTTAAGTAGGTATGGGTATATCTACTTAATGAAACACAAGTCTGAAACCTTTGAAAAGTTCAAGGAATTTCAGAGTGAGGTTGAAAATCAACGTGACAGGAAAATCAAGTTTCTACGATCAGATCGTGGAGGAGAATACTTGAGTCACGAGTTTGGGGCACACTTAAGAAAATGTGGAATAGTTTCACAACTCACGCC
>NW_025271843.1:0-1376 GCF_018294505.1 Triticum aestivum | reverse complement strand
ATCATGGAAATCACTGTGGGACCCCAAAAAAGTGAGTAATAGTCGACAGAACGGGCCAGAATCGGCCAAAACTGTGACTGTTGATGACCGACATGTAAGCGCACCTTGGGGTTCAATAACTATGGAAATCGCTTTGGGATCCCAAAATGGTGAGTAATAGTTCACGAAACGGGTCAGAATTGGCTAAAACTGTGAGGGTTGACGACGGGCACGTAAACGCACCCAAGGGATCGTCAATCATGGAAATCGCTCCGGGACCCCACAACGGTGAGTAACAGTGCACAAAACATACCAGAATCGGCCAAAATTGTGAGTGTTGATGACCGACACGTAAATGCACCCCGGTGTTCATCAATCGTGGAAATCACTTCGGGACCCCAAAACTGAGTAATAGTCCAGGAAACGGGCCAGAATCGGCCCAATCTGCGAGTCTTGACGACCAGCACGTAAGCACATCTTGGGGTTCGACAAGCATCGAAACCGCTTTGGGACTGCAAAACGGTGAGTAATAGTCCATGAAAGAGCCCTGAATCGGTAAAACCTAGGGTTATTGATCAACGATACATAAACGCACCCCGGGTTTCGTCAATCATGGAAATTGCTCAGGGACCTGAAATCAGTGAGTAATAGTCCATGAAGCCAGCCAAAACCGGCCAAAACTTCAAATGTTGATGACCGACACATAAACACACCGGTGTTCGTCGGTCGTGGAAATCACTACGTGAGCCCAAAACTGAGTTATAGTCCAAGAAACGGGCCAGAATCGGCCGAAACTGCGATTGTCGATGACCGATACGTAAGCGCACCTTGGGGTTCGACATCCATGGAAATCGCTTTGGGACACCAAAAATGTGAGTAATAGTCCATGAAACGGCCCAGAATCGACAAAAACCACGAGTGTTGATGACCGACACTTAAACGCACCATGGGGTTCGTTAATCGTGGAAATCACTCCGGGACCCCAAAACAGTCAGTAATAGTCCACGAAACGGGCCAGAATTGGCCAATACTATGAGAGTTGATGACCAACACGTAAGCGCACCTTGGGGTTCAACAACTATGGAAATCGCTTCGTGACCGCAAAACGGTGAGTAATAGTCCATGAAACGGGCCAGAATCGTCAAAAACCGCGAGTGTTGATGTCTGACACGTAAACGCACCCCGGGGTTCGTTAATCATGGAAATCACTGTGGGACCCCAAAAAAGTGAGTAATAGTCGACAGAACGGGCCAGAATCGGCCAAAACTGTGACTGTTGATGACCGACATGTAAGCGCACCTTGGGGTTCAATAACTATGGAAACCGCTTTGGGATCCCAAAATGGTGAGTAATAGTTCACGAAACGGGTCAGAATTGGCTAAAACTGTGAGGGTTGA
>NW_025271842.1:0-1376 GCF_018294505.1 Triticum aestivum | reverse complement strand
AAAAATCCCAGCCACAAAAATGCTGACGCGTGGATGCCTATTGGTCCCGATTGGTGCCACCAATTGGGACCAAAGGGTCTCCTGCCTGGGCTCCGCGCACAGGCCACGTGGAGGCCCATCTGTCCCGGTTCTGGATTGAAACGGGACTAAAGGGACAGGTCATTAGTACCGACCCTTTAGTCCCGGTTTCAGAACCGGGACAAAAGGCCCTTACGAACCGGGACAACAGGCCCTTTTTCTACCAGTGAACAAGGAACTTAATTTTTGCTCGAGTGTTGACTGTGGCCATGAAAAGAAGGGACTACAAGTTGCAGGTGGAGTCATATGGAGTCTTTGGAGTAGCAGCGGTACTCATGGGATAAGCTCAAGTCCAATATACATGGAAGTTTGACGCATGGACAAATTCAGGGTGATGGAGTATATTCGCCAAGGTGGAGTTTGTTGGAGTTGTGTCGAATATTGTGTACAAGGTAGGTTACAGTTGGACTTGTAGTTGTATTGTGTTTACATAGAATATGTAGTCGTGTCCAAGTAGGACACTTGTATCCTAGACCTCTCATATATAGCGGGGGTAGACACACGATGTAACCTATGCCAACATAATAGCACAGGCGCGCAAGGGGAGCCGGCGGCGTGTGCCGGCGCCCGGGTGGCCGGTGTGCGGTATTGTGACGGTGTCACGGGGAGGAGCGCCCGTAGTCAGGCCCCGGGGATGTAGCCATATTGGTGAACCTCTTTAACAAATCTCGGTGCCATGCTCGTGTGATTGCTTGGTCCTCGGATGATCAACGGTATGCTTCGGATTTATTCTAATAGTACGGGCGACGAACACACTCTCGTACAGATGAAATGGTGTGGCTCACGTACACTACAACTAACTAGTGGAGTAGTTGTTTGCTATATTACTTGTTACAACCAAATATGTACTAGACTAGTTTTATTATAGGACAAACTACGTACATGCCAGCCAACAGTTTTCTAGTGTGAATGTGGACTTGCATCAACTCTAAAGGTTACCTAGAAAAATCAACTCTAAAGTCCGATCCTCAATTTTATCCTAGCGTAATAGATTCCCTGGCATGCCGTCGTTGGCGCCACCGTACGTGTACCCCGCTTCGTACGAAGAAGTAGCAACAATCTTCTAGTTATGCGATTGCCAGCTGACTGGACTGTCTTCGAGGAAGAACAACGAGTGCGAAGACTTCCTCAAAGTGCACGTTGGCACATTGCACGTATCCTTTTGTAGTGAGTCGGGCCTTGTATTTCACCATGCAGCGATGCTCGTCCTTCTTGACCTTAAACACCCACATGAGCCCAGTGCCTTGATGTTCTGCAGGGAGTGTTGTGAGTGTACAAGTGGCATTGTTATCAGCTCC
>NW_025271841.1:0-1376 GCF_018294505.1 Triticum aestivum | reverse complement strand
TTGAACTACATGCACATGCTCCAGTTCATATAAATTGGTTGAAAAATCAAATATGTGTCCTTCGGTGCATGCTTAGGTCCCATACAAGAAATGAGAATGAATTTCAAACTCCCGGGCACCGTTGATTGCTGGCAAAACACTGAGATGCCTGGTTTTTAAATTCTAGTAAATCCAAAACTCGTCTGAAATTCATGAAACTTGGCATGCTATCATGGAGCGGCATCAACATGCCGTGGTACAAATTTAGTCCCATTTGGGGCAAGTTTGGGTATATGCTTCTCACAAACCGGAGCTTCTCACGGCAAGCATGATGGTTTTCGGTATGGAACATCCCACCTTTGTGAACGAAACGATATCCATTGCCTGTTATTGCTTTCAAAATTTTCTCTCGTGTCAACATAGAACAACAGGAGTGTTGTGTGATTTTTTGTGATTTTTCGGGGTTCGTTTGGACATTTTTATGCATTAACTGAGTTTTCAATGCATTTTATGTGCATAATTAAAATTTGAAATACATGCACATGCTCAAGTGCATATAAATTGGTTGAAATAAAATTTGTGTCCTTGGGTGCATGCTTAGATCCCATGCAAGAAATGGGAATGAATTTCAAACACCGGGGCACCGTTGATTGCCGGCAAAACATTGAGATGCCTGGTTTCTAAATTCTAGTAAATCCCAAACTCGTCTGAAATTCATGAAACTTGGCATGCTATCATGGAGCGGCATCAACATGCCGTGGTACAAATTTTGTCCCATTTGGGGCAGGTTTGGGTATATGCTTCTCACAAACCGGAGCTTCTCACAACAAGCATGATAGTTTTCGGTAGGGAACGTCCCATCTTTGTGGACGAAACGATATCCATTGCCTCTTATTGCTTTCAAATCTATTCTCGTGTCAACATAGAACAACAGAAGTTTTGTGTGATTTTTTGTGATTTTTTGGGGTTCGTTTGGACATTTTTATTCATTAACTGAGTTTTCAATGCATTTTATGCGCATAATTAAAATTTGAACTACATGCACATGCTCCAGTGCATATAAATTGGTTGAAAAATCAAATCTATGTCCTTGGGTGCATGCTTAGGTCCCATGCAAGATATGGGAATGAATTTCAAACACCGGGGCACCGTTGATTGCTGGCAAAACATTGAGATGCCTGGTTTTTAAATTCTAGTAAATCCAAAACTCGTCTGAAATTCATGAAACTTGGCATGCTATCATGGTGCGGCATCAACATGTTGTGGTACAGATTTTTGGGGTTCGTTTGGACATTTTTATGCACTAATTGAGTTTTCAATGCATTTTATGTGCATACTTCAAATTTGAACTACATGCACATGCTCCAGTGCATATAAATTGGTTGAAAGATCAAATA
>NW_025271840.1:0-1376 GCF_018294505.1 Triticum aestivum | reverse complement strand
AAAAAAATGTCCTCTATCCACAACTCCCGACTTTATTGCCATTGTGTGAATGTAATCAAGTGATGTGGTGTGAAGCATGCATAATTTCAAAAGCGAAGTAATGATGATGAAATTATTTGGAGAACAAAAAAGATAATGACAGTGAAGAATCACGGGAAAAGATAAGACTTAGAAGCAAAACCACAATTCTTTTTAATTAAAACCTGAGAAATCTAGGGACTCGATGATACGGCTACACATATCCCACTACTGAACTTGATACCACAACAACTCATGAATGAAAGCGGTATTGTAGGTGGTGGGGTCGTTCAATGCTCCAAGGCCAGAGATGCCTACTTGTCGTACTGCGTCAAGTTATACTTATAAAGGACGAGTAAATTCGTCAATCGCTTTTACCAGTTTACCATGGTGCATGCTAACATGATTCATGGTTAGTTGATGTTCGAGTTCAAAGCTATTCCATTTTCCCCACACAAAAAATCGAAAATATTCCATTTGAGCATGCATGAGTCTGATTCCATCATAGAACAATAAGGAATTTGAAAGAAAGATGAGGTACATCACCTACCAGAAGATTAGAATATTGTGAGAAAATAACATTACATTGTGCAAATCACAACATTGCTTCTTTCGAGTGTTTACATGTAAAGAAGTTTGTGCGGCCGAATCATTTTTTGATAAGAAAATTATACAGAAAAATGTTAATCAAAGTTTATACAACAGATGTGTAAAGTACTTTCATATGTAAAGGTAGTTCTCGTTCGTGTGCTAGCTAATCTGCTCTGATCATGGTGGTTGGAATAGTAAAGCAGGCAGAAGTTTGAAAGCGTACGTATGTAGGAGTACATAATAATCCAATTAACTTGAATGGAGCACATAACGAACTTCCTGGTATACAATTTAGGAAGAGACAGAAAGGGAGAGGTACGGACGTGTGGTACCCTTTCTTGGTCAGGTACACTAGACCGTTAGCAGTAGCTGCCGTTGCATTTAACTGGTCTCTTATCAGTTGCACCCACCCATCAACTTCTCCACATTCCGAGTGATGACAAAAACTACCACTTTAGAGGTTTGCGTCCCACAGAACTACCACTTTAAAAAAAGTGACTGAAAACTACCAAAAATTTCAAATTTCGTGACTAAAAACAATCACTTTCAGATAATGTCCAGTTTAGACAATTTAAACGTGTTTATGACAGGCAGGGCCCATCTGTTAGCGCTGACGTGGCGTCAAAGTCAACTTCACAGGGTGTCCGGCAGGGGCGGCTGCGTCGGCCTCGCCCGAACCCGGGCGGCTGTTACGCGTGGCGGGGCGCTGGAGGACCGGGGCGACGGCGGCGAGCGCCGGCGGCGGGCGGTGGCTAGCAGCGGCAGCC
>NW_025271839.1:0-1376 GCF_018294505.1 Triticum aestivum | reverse complement strand
CGTAACCCTCTCTACTCTTTTGCACATGCTATGTGGGTGAAATGATCATACCATGCCAAGTTTCGACATTTTGAGAGTTAATTTTGTAGTGATTTTCAATTTCACGGTCATTTAGCTCTCTAAACAAATCGGTAAATGACTGAAAAATAGCAAATGATGTCAGAATGTTTTGAAAATTGATGACGTCGCTTTGAATGGTGCGTACGGAACGCAAAGAAAGTCTGGAGTTGTAATAAGTTTAAAAAAATGAAGTGCCAGTGTAACAGATGAGTTCTCGTCCGAAACCCTGATACTCGGAAAGAGATTGTCCAGTTTGTACACGAAGTGCGTCCAGTTTTTGCCGTAACCCTCTCTACTCTATTGCACATGCTATGTGGGTGAAATTATGATACCATGCCAAGTTTCGACATTTTCAGAGTTCATTTTGTAGTGATTTTCAATTTCACGGTCATTTAGCTTTCTAAACAAATCGGTAAATGACTGAAAAATAGCAAATGATATCAGAAAGTGTTGAAAACTGATGACGTCGCTTTGAATGGTGCGTACGGAACGCAAAAAAAAGTCTGGAGTTGTAATATGTTTAAGAAAATGAAGTGCCAGTCTAACAGATGAGTTCTCGTCCGAAACACTGATACTCCGAAAGAGATTGTTCAGTTTGTACACGAAGTGCGTCCAGTTTTTGCCGTAACCCTCTCTACTCTTTTGCACATGCTATGTGGGTGATATGATGATACCATGCCAAGTTTCGACATTTTGAGAGTTCATTTTGTAGTGATTTTCAATTTCACGGTCATTTAGCTCTCTAAACAAATCGGTAAATGACTGAAAAATAGCAAATGTTGTCAGAATGTTTTGAAAATTCATGACGTCGCTTTGAATGGTGCGTACGGAACGCAAAGAAAGTCTGGAGTTGTAATAAGTTTAAAAAAATGAAGTGCCAGTGTAACAGATGAGTTCTCGTCCGAAACCCTGATACTCGGAAAGAGATTGTCCAGTTTGTACACGAAGTGCGTCCAGTTTTTGCCGTAACCCTCTCTACTCTTTTGCACATGCTATGTGGGTGAAATGACGATACCATGCCAAGTTTCGACATTTTCAGAGTTCATTTTGTAGTGATTTTCAATTTCACGGTCATTTAGCTTTCTAAACAAATCGGTAAATGACTGAAAAATAGCAAATGATATCAGAAAGTGTTGAAAACTGATGACGTCGCTTTGAATGGTGCGTACGGAACGCAAAAAAAAGTCTGGAGTTGTAATATGTTTAAGAAAATGAAGTGCCAGTCTAACAGATGAGTTCTCGTCCGAAACCCTGATACTCCGAAAGAGATTGTCCAGTTTGTACACGAAGTGCGTCCAGTTTTTGCCGTAACCCTC
>NW_025271838.1:0-1376 GCF_018294505.1 Triticum aestivum | reverse complement strand
GGTCGGGTCGAGGCAACCGAAAGGGCCACGACCCTTTATCGTCAGCAGCATCCGATACCAAAAGCGGGAGCGAGGTTGCCTTGATAGCAGCGGGCACGTAACGTGCCAGCGCCACGAGGCAACGCCGCAAGCGCTATTTGGCCGCAGCGGCACACCCAAAGGGCGTCCGCCGCGAGGCAACAATTATCCGAAGCGCCACTTCCCGTAGGTCGGGTACTAGCACGCAAGCACTGTTAATCCAGCGATTCAAAGCCACACAAGGGACGGGACACGGCGCCGGTAGTCGGCCGCAGTACAACGGGGGATCTACCGGCAGACACGGGTCCAAAGCTACTCATGCGCTTAGTAGCCAACAAGCGGTCAAACCAACCAAGCCTCCGCCCGTGCAGAGCACGGGAGGATCACTTGCACGAAGGCGTCCTGCAAGGCCAAATCACGCGTGTGTCACACTCGCAGCAATAAAGTTACGAATGCAACGATTTTCCGAAGGCAACTTAATCGGGACGTCGGTGCAACGTTGTCCGACGGTCTTAACGTGCACGAAACGGGCTACTTTCCTGTTTCCCGAGCCGCATTCGGCTGTTGGGTCAGAATTTCACTTGAGACGTACAGGGGACCGGGACAGCGATGACGTTGCCCCCAGGGGGCAACGGTTTTCCGGAGGCGACATTCGAGGCACACCGTTGCGACTGTTTAACGTCGGTCGGATCGTGTACGTAACGGGGTACTTTCCTGTTTCCCGAGCCACGTTCGGCTGTAGGGTCAGGATTTCTCACGAGACGTACATGGGACCGGGCCAGCACCTTCGTGATGGCATAACGACGGGACATCCGAGGCAACGTTGGGAAAGGATGGGCGTACGAGAAAACGGGTGTTTTTCCTAAGAAAAACCAACCGTGTTCCGTACGCCCACCAGGAAGGACCCCTCCTCCCTACTATACCCTAGGGTTTTAGCCCCCATTGGGACCCCTGCCCTTCAGTTTGTGAAGGAGGGGTACACTGTTTTGAAACGCCGCCGTGGCAGCGTTTTTCTGCCATGAGACATGTTTTCGCTGCCATGGCACCGTTTCTTGACCATCATTAGCTAGTTTTGACCCGGTTTCCATGGCGTATGGGCCTTTTTTTCTCCCGGACCTCTCGTACCCGTTCACGTGTCCGTGTACGTGCGTGTCCACGTACCGCCCGTTCACGGGTCCGTGTACGTGTAACGGTCCGTGCACGTGCAGCCCGTTCACGGGTCCGTGTACGTGTGTGTGCGTCGTACGTGTTTTTGCCCAGTTTTCCATGGCGTGCGTCCGGTTCCGTCCACGACGGGCGTCGCCCACTTTTTTCCCGTGTCCACGTACCGCCCGTTCACGGGTCCGTGTACGTGTGTG
>NW_025271837.1:0-1376 GCF_018294505.1 Triticum aestivum | reverse complement strand
ATATATATAGTGCAGGCAATATGAACGAGATGGGGTAGAAATTAATAAATCACTTACAGAACGTAGCAACTGATGATAGATTTATCGAGCTCGCGCAGATTGAAAAGCTGGAACAATTCACTCAGTTCAATTTGTACATAGTAATGTTTGAAGTGATGCTCATGTCTAACTTCCGCATAAATATATTCTTTGGCGTTTTTATTTTTTATGTAACCCTTGTACCATTTCAGCAGACCTTTCATTTGTGGAGGTAGATCCTTTTCCTCCGCAGGCTCGACGAGAGGCCCATTCTTGACATATGTAATTACTACCTCCTTCACTGGCGCCTCATCAAGGCCTAACAGTTCACGAAGAGTAATACCTAAGTTGGCCGCTTGTTCTCTGGCACTCGTTACAGTCAATCCCTGTGCTGCCGCAGCTTGTATGATCTCTGGGTCATCCGGACAGAAGGCTTCCACTATAAGCGGGGCAATCGATTGTTTACTTTGTTCCCCGAGCTGGGCAACTTGTTTCCCGCTTTTTTTACTTTCGGCCTTCTCCCGCTCTTTGTTCTCCTTGAACATGAGTGCCTGCCTGCGAAGTTCACGTGCATAGTCGTTAGGCAGATTCTTCGCGGCTTGGGACGGTGTGCTCAAAAATGACTTAGCCCACTTCTTTTGCTCATCAGAAAATACTGGCTTGGGCTCGGGCTCTGTTTTCTTCTTGCAGTCCGCCTTCCATTTCTCCAAATCAGCAGCCGCGGCCGCGTCGACTTCCTCGGCACTACGTTCCCAAGGCCTTGTGGGGAGAGGCTTCAGTGATGGCTCCGGTACCTTTGTGGTCTTAGGTACATAAGGGTCCGGGTTAATAATCCAGGACTGCTTCTGCTTCTTTGCCGGAGGTGCATGTTTCTCCTTGTTTCATCGTCTTGGTTGCGCCACGCTTTGACGACGTACTCGATTGTTTCGACGATCCGGCCGAGGGCTAAAATAAGAAAGAGTCGCGCGCGTTAGTACACACATATTTATTCAAATCAGTTAGTTTGTATCACCAGAGGCTCAATGTATATATATACCTCGGCGCCGGAGGTGGTTGCTACTTCCATTTGAAGATCGTCGTTTATCGACGTTTGTTCGGCATCATCTTGCTGACGGCGCCCTTCATCTTCACCGTCAAGGTTCAGATAAGAAGAGATATCATCTTCTTCTTCTCCGGTCGGCACATATTGAATATCGCCGTTTATGATGCCGAACATATGTGCTTCACCGTCCGGATCATAGTTGTCCATAATCGGGTCAGCTCTATCGTCCGCCATTATGTCAGTCCTGAAAACATGTAGTAAAAACAAATTAATTAAGTGAAGAAGGGGGGCGGTGGCGGTGGCGGTGGCGAAAGGG
>NW_025271836.1:0-1376 GCF_018294505.1 Triticum aestivum | reverse complement strand
CAGTATAACTAAGCGTTCATGGCCGATATACGGGCCGAACCCTATCCCCGCGCTGCTGCAATCCCTTCTCTCCCCTCTCAATTTCTCGCCGCCGCCGGCTCCAATCCGCCGCCCAACTCCACCATGTGGCGTAGGACGTGGTCCTCGGGCCGCGGCGCCGGCGGTGGCGATGACCCCGATCGGAAGTGATGCGTCGTCGCTGACGCCGCGAGGAAACGGAGTGCCCGGAGGTACCTCGACCGAGGCCTTCAGCCATCGCCGTTGCTCCTCTGTTATGAAACGGAGGAGTAGGACCGGGCGCTTCTGTCCTCCGGCACAGGCAACTCCTTCGCAGGTGCGTCGAGCTCCCGTACGATGCTCATGCCAGTGCAAAAAGAGTCGGAGGAGCTCCTGCCGCTCCGCGCGGTGAAGAGGGAGCCGGAGCGGTGGGACAAAGGCGGACGCCTTCGAGGCCGCCATCCTCGCGCGTAGTGTGCGGGGGGAGGAGGAGGAGGTGGAGCAGCGCCGTCGATGGGACACCGACCTCGATAAAAACAGGGGCTCACGAAGGTGCAGGAGTTCCAGGACAACTTGGTAGTATGGCACTGCGAAGCCAAGGCGCATGACAACATCTAAATCGACCTCGGCTACGACGATGAGGACTGAGCTCATCCACCGCCACAGCATCGCCGCCGCACTTGGATGGCTACGGTGAGCCAAATTTTGGCATTAGGGTTAGAGCGGCCGTTGCTCCTCCGATCTAGTTTGTAAAATATCGACTATGTATGACTTTTGTATGATGATCAAGTAACTATGAACGCTAGTAGTTCTACTGGAGTAGTTCGATTTCTCACGCGAAGTTTTGATTTCAAAATTTACTGGTTCATTTAAAGTTTATGTTCTGCCGCGGCTGTTTTCGGCCCGTATCCGGGGCATGCCGCGAACTGTAAACACACTTTTAAGGTCCGCGATATAAGGAGTCTACTAGAGATGCTCTAACCGACGGAATCGACCCAGATTGTTGCTTCTCGATTGCACTACCAATTTTGGTTTGATTCTCGCTATTCTAAAGAAACAGATCAAATTCTTTTGGGGCTTATGATTATCGAGACCATGATTCTCCTTAATCGGGTGAAAAGAACTGGACCATTGGTGGTGGAATGAGCAAGCGGTACTGCCCATCCACCTCCTCACGAGCACACACCAGATGAGAACATATCAAGGGATACCGTCTTTCTTGTGATACAATGCTCCGAACCATCCTGGACCACTAGATCATGTTTGAATGAACGTGATGAATGCACACTTGATGGACAACTCCTCCACCGTGAAATATATAGAACACACCCTGGATCAGTGAGCCCTTTGCTACTTATACTAGTCTAACCAGCCTCAAC
>NW_025271835.1:0-1376 GCF_018294505.1 Triticum aestivum | reverse complement strand
TCACCTCGTCCTTTGCTAGTGCCCGCTTATTCTGTAGTCCCTGTTTCGAGTTGCAAATATTAGCAACAGAACCAGTATCAAATACCCAGGTGCTACTGCGAGCTCTAGTAAGGTACACATCAATAACATGTATATCACATATACCTTTGTTCACCTTGCCATCCTTCTTATCCGCCAAATACTTGGGGCAGTTCCGCTTCCAGTGACCAGTCTGCTTGCAGTAGAAGCACTCAGTTTCAGGCTTAGGTCTAGACTTGGGTTTCTTCTCTTGAGCAGCAACTTGCTTGCCGTTCTTTTTGAAGTTCCCCTTTTTCTTCCCTTTGCCCTTTTTCTTGAAACTAGTGGTCTTGTTAACCATCAACACTTGATGCTCCTTCTTGATTTCTACCTCCGCAGCTTTCAGCATTGCGAAGAGCTCGGGAATAGTCTTGTTCATCCCTTGCATATTATAGTTCATCACGAAGCTCTTGTACCTTGGTGGCAATGATTGGAGAATTCTGTCAATGACGCAATCATCCGGAAGATTAACTCCCAATTGAATCAAGTGATTATTATACCCAGACATTTTGAGTATATGCTCACTGACAGAACTGTTCTCCTCCATCTTGCAGCTATAGAACTTATTGGAGACTTCATATCTCTCAATCCGGGCATTTGCTTGAAATATTAACTTCAACTCCTGGAACATCTCATATGCTCCATGACGTTCAAAACGTCGTTGAAGTCCCGATTCTAAGCCGTAAAGCATGGCACACTGAACTATCGAGTAGTCATCAGCTTTGCTCTGCCAGACGTTCATAACATCTGGCGTTGCTCCAGCAGCAGGCCTGGCACCCAGCGGTGCTTCCAGGACGTAATTCTTCTGTGCAGCAATGAGGATAATCCTCAAGTTACGGACCCAATCCGTGTAATTGCTACCATCATCTTTCAACTTTGCTTTCTCAAGGAACGCATTAAAATTTAACGGAACAACAGCACGAGCCATCTATCTACAATCAACATAAACAAGCAAGATACTATCAGGGACTAAGTTCATGATAAATTTTAAGTTCAATTAATCATATTACAAAAGAACTCCCACTTAGATAGACATCTCTCTAATCCTCTAAGTGATCACGTGATCCAAATCAACTAAACCATAACCGATCATCACGTGAGATGGAGTAGTTTTCAATGGTGAACATCGTTATGTTGATCATATCTACTATATGATTCACGCTCGACCTTTCGGTCTCCGTGTTCCGAGGCCATATCTGCATATGCTAGGCTCGTCAAGTTTAACCTGAGTATTCTGCGTGTGCAAAACTGGCTTGCACCCGTTGTAGATGGACGTAGAGCTTATCACACCCGATCATCACGTGGTGTCTGGGCACGAC
>NW_025271834.1:0-1376 GCF_018294505.1 Triticum aestivum | reverse complement strand
AAAAAGATAAAAAAAAATAGAAAAAACCAAAGAGAAAAATTAAGAAAAACTGGAAAACCCCGGTTTAAGGAACCTTCTAGAAGGTTCCCGAAACCGGTAGCTTTCTTGAAGTGGGCCGGCCCGTGGGCGTTGCTCGCGCGTTCGTCTGCCGCACTCGAGCGGCAAATAGGATTCGCCCACCACACCTGCCATATAGGATCCTATTCGCCGCTCGCTGCGGCAAAGAGGGGCGGTTTCGCATAGGCGGGTGTCCAACTGGGCTGGCCCAGGATTATAGCGAATGACAGTGCACAGTAGCTAAAAAAGAAATACCACGGTCACAAGAATACGAACCCAGGACCTGGCACTAAACCTACCGTGGTACTACCAGCTGAGCTAGCAGTCGTTACCAATTCTACAGTAGCGCCAAGCTTAAAGAACCAATCCCGCAGCGCAGATCCAAATTATACCTTGAATTGCACAAGCATTTGTATTAAAAAAACGAAGGGATCTGTGACACAAAAGCAAATTGGTGATTTGCAACAAAAAAAAACTGAAATATTTGGATAAATCAGGAACATTTTTTTGAAACGGGAAAATATTTTGAAAAATGTGAAAACTAGAACATTTTTTGAAAACTTGAAACTGAACAATTTCGAAACTCCTGAAAAAAATGAAAACATGCACATATTTGAAAATTGCGATTTTTTTTGCAATTTGTGAACAAAAATTTGAAACTCCAGAAAAAATGAAAACGTGCACATATTCGAAATTTTTGATTTGTTTTTTGAAAATGGGAACGTGTTTTGTACCACCCAAATATGTTTTGAAATTTATGTACAAAAATTTGAAACTGAACAATTTTGAAACTCCTGAACAAATGAAAACATGCACACTTTTGAACTTTGCAAACAATTGATGAAAACGGGAACATGTTTCGAACCACCCGAACATTTTTTTAAAATTTATGAACAAAATTTTGAAACTGAACAGTTTCAAAACTCAAAAATGAGAACGTGCACATTTTTATGAAATTTTTTGAACCATTTTTAATAATGGGAACATGTTTTGAAATTCCTGAACATTTTCTAATTCATGAAACAAATACACAAACACCTTTTGAATTTGCAAGAAAATTTTCAAATAGGAATATGTTTAGAATTTTGAACAAATTTTGAAAGCGAGAACATATTTCTGAAACCGTACATCCTTTAGTTTGTGAAAAGAATTTGAAAAGACGAACACTTTTTAAAAAATAAGATAACAATTTTTGACATTCTAAAATTTTATGAAATTTCTGAACAAAAATTAGAAAACAGGAACATTTTTTGAAAGGAGGAACAAAAACTGAAATTTTCACCTTTTAGAAAAATTTCTGAAAACATTCGTTGCAAAAA
>NW_025271833.1:0-1376 GCF_018294505.1 Triticum aestivum | reverse complement strand
AAGGATAAAGGGGTTCAACTACCGCAGCATGTAACAGTTGAATCGGTGTTGTCCTAATGCAGTAAAAGAGAGCAGGAGCGAGAGGGTAGGATTGTATCGGAATGAACAAGGGGGTTTTGCTTGCCTGGCACTTCTGAAGATAACATTGAGTCTTCATCAGTGTCAACGATCACATCATCGGTACACGTCTATCGAGAGGGGACAAATACCGGCAAATACAGAAAAGACACGATCAATGCAATGCACAATATGATGCATGCTATGACATGGCAATATGAATGTGTTTTGGGCTAATGCACCTAAAACCAGATTAAATGAAGTTGGTTTGAATACAAGATTCAAATTCAAACTCCATATGTGATTATTTAAATGCCCTTTAATTGATTTGTGCTAAACAGCATCTATAAGTTGTTCTAACATGCATGAAAATGGTACAGATGGATTCCTTGAATTTTTCTGATAATTTTTCATATATAATTTATTAAATTTGGAGTTACGGTTAATTTTCTATGAATTTTGGAAGTTTTAGTCATTTTCTGAAATTTATAAATCATTTAGGATTTATTTAAATTCCAGAACAAATACTGCGTCAGCATGACGTAATAGTGACGTCAGCAGGGTCAACCGAGCGCCCCAGGTCAAACCTGACGTGTGGGGTCCACACGTCAGTGACACAGGGACTAATCCCGCGTTGACCCGGGCTGGTTAGCTTTGACTAAGCCCTGGGGCCCACTTGTCAGCGTCAGTAGGTGGGGGGGTTAGTGACTAATTAACTAAGCCACGTCGACTTCGCCGGAGTTCGGCCGGCGACGACCAAAACTGCGGCGGGAGCTCGCCGGAGTGGCGCTGCGAGGGTTTTGGGCCAAGCCAAGGGCACCCGAGGGTAGCCCGTGCCCGTGCGCATCTAGGGGGGCCATCGAGAGGTGCGGGGGTGGCCGGAGCTCGCCGGAGTGGGGGCCGCAGCGGCTGCCGGAGCTCGGGTTTGGGCGGAGCGAGGTTTCGGGGCGCTAGGGGGCTGGCTGAGGGGCTATGCGGACTCCTGGGGCAGCTAGGAGCACGCTAGGCTCGTCGGACTGGCCGCAGCAGCACGTCAGTGCCATGCCCGGCGTCCATGGCGGACGGCGGCGCTCGGGAATGTGGCCGGGGTGCTACGGCACGGAAACGAACAAAATG
The DNA here is from genome assembly GCF_018294505.1 of Triticum aestivum. NCBI lineage: Eukaryota > Viridiplantae > Streptophyta > Magnoliopsida > Poales > Poaceae > Triticum > Triticum aestivum. Next base: position 203 of record NW_025271833.1, on the reverse strand, counting down.
GAGGAGGGGAAACGGAGTGGAGCTCACAGGGATCGCGCAGGGAGGGTCAGCGAGCTCGGGGGCGCGCCGGAGTGGCCGAATTCGACGGAGAAGATCCTCGGCGGCCGGCGAGGGGGAAAACGTCGGGGGCGGCGTTCCGGGGCTCTTCTGGTCGCGTGAGACGACGAGGAGGACGAGGGAGGACTTGCGGAGCTCTGGGAGGC
>NW_025271832.1:0-1376 GCF_018294505.1 Triticum aestivum | reverse complement strand
TTTATGTGCATAATTCAAATTTGAACTACATGCACATGCTTCAGTGCATATAAATTGGTTGAAAAATCAAATCTGTGTCCTTGGGTGGATGCATAGGTCCCATGCAAGAAATGGTAATGAATTTCAAACACCAGGGCACCGTTGATTGCCGCGAAAACATTAAGATACCTGGTTTTTAATTCTTGTAAATCGAAAACTCGTCTGAAATTCAGGAAACTTGGCATGCTATCATGGAGCGGCATCAACATGCCGTGGTAAATTTTTTGTCCCATTTGGGGCAGATTTGGGTATCTGCTTCTCACAAACCAGAGCTTCTCACAACACACATGATGGTTTCTGTAGGGAATGTCCCACCTTTGGGGACGAAACGATATCCACAGCCTCTTATTGCTTTCAAATTTTTTTCTCGTGTCAACATAGAACAACAGGAGTGTTGTGTCAATTTTTGTGATTTTTCGGGTTTCGTTTGGACATTTTTATGCATTAAACGAGTTTCCAATGCATTTATGTGCATAATTCAAATTTGAACTACATGCAAATGCTCCAGTGCATATAAATTGGTTGAAAAATCAAATATGTGTCCTTGGGTGCATGCTTAGGTCCCATGCAAGAAATGGTAATGAATTTCAAACACCAGGGCACCGTTGGTTGCGGGCGAAACATTGAGATACCTGGTTTTTAATTCTAGTAAATCCAAAACTCGTCTGAAATTCATGAAATTTGGCATGCTATCATGGAGCGGCATCAACATGCCATGGTAAATTTTTTGTCCCGTTTGGGGAAGATTTGGGTATCTGCTTCTCACAAACCAGAGACTCTCACAACAAGCATGATGGTTTCGGTAGAGAACGTCCCACCTTTGTGGACGAAACGGTTCCATTGCCTCTTATTGCTTTCAAAAAATTTCTCGTGTCAACATAGAACAACAGGAGTGTTGTGTCAAATTTTTTTATTTTTCGGGGTTCGTTTCGACATTTTATGCATTAACTGAGTTTTTCAATGCATTTATGTTCGTAATTCAAATTTAAACTACATACAAATGCTCTAGTACATATAAATTGGTTCAAAAATCAAATCTGTGTCCTTGGGTGCATGCTTAGGTCCCATGCTAGAAATGGTAATGAATTTAAAACACCAGGGCACCGTTGATTGCCGGCACAACATTGAGATACCTCGTTTTTAATTCTAGTAAATCCAAAACTCGTCTGAAATTCAAGAAACTTGGAATGCTATCATGGAGCACAGCAACATGCCGTGGTAATTTTTTCCCATTTGGGGCAGATTTGGGTATCTGCTTCTCACAAACCAGAGATTCTCACAACAAGCATGATGGTTTCGGTAGGGAACGTCCCACCTGTGGGGACGAAACGATATCC
>NW_025271831.1:0-1376 GCF_018294505.1 Triticum aestivum | reverse complement strand
GAAATCTATGAAAGAAAAGGGTATTAATGCTGAAGATGTTAAGAATTTACCTCCTGTTGAAGAAATACATGGTCTTAATTTACTGCCTGTTGAAGAAATATATGGTCTTAATTCATCAGCTATTGAAGAAACACATGGTCTTGATAACCCGACACAGGTAGTAAAGGTAAATTCTCTATATATATTTGATGAAGGTGATATTCCTCGTTATAAGTCTGCTAGACAATGCTTAGATGAGTTTGACAATTTTATTGTTAAACAAGAAAACTTCAATGCTTATGTTGGTAGACAATTGAAATACAATTCCGATATGCTTGAACACTTGAGTGATTATATGTCTAGAGTTAAGGGTGAACTTAAACTCATTAGTAAACATGCTTCTATGGTTACCACTCAAGTAGAACAAATACTCAAAGCTCAGAATGATCTGCTCAATGAATTGAATAGTAAGAAAAATGATAATGCTGTTAGAGTTATGACTAGAGGGGGTAAAATGACCCAGGAACCTTTGTATCCTGAGGGCCACCCTAAGAGAATTGAGCAGGATTCTCAGAGAAACAATTTAGATGCACCTAGTCCTTCTAAAAAGAAGTAAAAGGAAAATGATAGGACTTTGCATGCTTCTAGTGAACCTGTTATAGACACACCTGAGAATCCAAATGATATTTCTATTTCTGATGCTAAAACACAATCTGGTGATAAACATGAACCTAGTGATAATGTTAATAATGATGTTCATGTCGATGCTCAACCTAGTAATGACAATGATGTAGAAATTGAACCTGCTGTTGATCTTGATAACCCACAATCAAAGAATCAATGTTATGATAAGAGAGACTTTGTTGCTAGGAAGCATGGTAAAGAAAGAGAACCATGGGTTCAGAAACCCATGCCTTTTCCTCACAAACCATCCAAGAAAAAGGATGATGAGGATTTTGAGCGCTTTGTTGAAATGATTAGACCAATCTTCTTGTGTATGTGTTTGACTGATATGCTCAAAATGAATCCTTATGCTAAGTATATAAAAGATATTGTTACAAATAAAAGAAAGATACCGGAAGCTGAAATTTCCACCATGCTTTCTAATTACACTTTTAAGGGTGGAATACCAAAGAAGTTAGGAGATCCAGGAGTACCCACTATACCTTGCTCCATTAAAAGAAATTATGTTAGAACTGCTTTATGTGATCTTGGAGCCGGTGTTAGTGTTATGCCTCTCTTTTTATATCGTAGACTTGATTTGAATAGGTTGACACCTACTGAAATATCTTTGCAAATGGCTGATAAATCAACTGCTATACCTGTCGGTATTTGTGAGGATGTGACTGTTGTGGTTGCAAACGTTACTATTTTAACGGACTTTGTTATTCTTGATA
>NW_025271830.1:0-1376 GCF_018294505.1 Triticum aestivum | reverse complement strand
ACCGGAGTCCTGCTAGCCCAGTGCTACAGCCCGGACCCACTTGCTGATGACCGACACGTTCGAAGCTGGGTCATGGATGCCTGTCCCTGTAAGTCTGTGCCACTTTGGGTTTACGACTAGTCATGTCAGCCCGGGCTCTTTATCATATGGATGCTAGCGACACTATCATATACGTGAGCCAAAAGGCGCAAACGGTCCCGGGAAAAGGTAAGACGACACCCGTGGGAATACCGTGCGTGAGGCCGCAAAGTGATATGAGGTGTTACCAGCTAGATCAATGTGACATCGAGTCGGGGTCCTGACAGCGTTGGCATCAGAGCCGGACTGCCTGTAGGTTCTCCAAGCCAAACTGGTCGATGTTGAGTCTAGAAATTCTTTAGTTATATGTAGGGGAATTGTTTGTGGGTTGGAACGTAAGGCTCTTTTTACTCCTTATACCTTATGACATTCTGATCTGAGTCAGTCCATTCTTCCACCGGGGATAAGGAATTAGGATCTATTCTTTCTATCAGGATCACGTGTTACTAATCAGTAGTACCTTTATAAGTTTGATGGTTACAAGCCTAGTTCAGTTCTACTACCACATTATGTAGCCAGAATGGTTCAGAACTTTGATATGATGATGTTGAGTGTGTACGAAATCCTTTGTCAAATGTCTCAAAATCCTTTTTGAGCATTTACAACTGTTATGCTGCCGAAATTTTGCTAGAAATTCTAATGCCTTTGCATTATGATTGTGCTTTCAGATGGCCACTCGCGACCTCAATCAAGTGGTTCGCCTGACTCGATGTCTAGATGTACCCGGCCATACTGCCAAGTTGGTCAGGGTAATGACTGAGGCTGGATACCGCTGGTATCCTGAGTACACGATCGAAGAGCAATTCCGAGATTTTAATCAAAGCCAGTATCTCTGCACTGTCAGGATATTTCCATCTTATCTTGGATCCACCGAGCCTCTTCACTGTTCCTATGGACTCGGGGTTACCATTGAGATGGCTGTGCAGGACGCCGCCTACTCTATGATGACCATTATGCGAGTCAGATCTGGTTTATTTCGGGACTCTGATTTCCGGTATATGCCAGGATCACTTCCGGGAGCACAAGGGTATCTCCAGGCTATCTATGCTGACTCCACTCAGGAGGATTCACGGACTCGCACCACTGCTGAGATGCTCGAGGATAAGGACCGTGAAAATCGGGCCTTAAGGTTAGAGCTCTTCAATACCCGTGCTGACCACTGGGCTACTTTGACTCGGTTCGCACCGGCGGTGCAAGCTGGATATTCGGATATGCGCGATCTCTATCCTGTGAGATCTGCTCTGCCGGACGTGATGGTTTGGCGTGATGTAGGAGGCATCACCCCACCTCGCGGTCCC
>NW_025271829.1:0-1377 GCF_018294505.1 Triticum aestivum | reverse complement strand
GCTAAGCTAATGGAATGGGTCATGTCAATCAGATCATTCTGCTAATGATGTGACCTCGTTAATCAAATAACAACTCATTGTTCATGGTTAGGAAACATAACCATCTTTGATTAACGAGCTAGTCAAGTAGAGGCATACTAGTGACACTTTGTTTGTCTATGTATTCACACATGTATTATGTTTCTGGTAAATACAATTCTAGCATGAATAATAAACATTTATCATGATTATAAGGAAATAAATAATAACTTTATTATTGCCTCTAGGGCATATTTCCTTCAGTCTCCCACTTGCACTAGAGTCAATAATCTAGATTACACTGTAATGATTCTAACACCCATGGAGCCTTGGTGCTGATCATGTTTTGCTCGTGGAAGAGGCTTAGTCAATGGGTCTGCAACATTCAGATCCGTATGTATCTTGCAAATCTCTATGTCTCCCACCTGGACTAGATCCCGGATGGAGTTGAAGCGTCTCTTGATGTGTTTGGTCTTTTTGTGAAATCTGGATTCCTTTGCCAAGGCAATTGCACCAGTATTGTCACAAAAGATTTTCATTGGACCCGATGCACTAGGTATGACACCTAGATCGGATATGAACTCCTTCATCCAGACTCCTTCATTTGCTGCTTCCGAAGCAGCTATGTATTCCGCTTCACATGTAGATCCCGCTACGACGCTTTGTTTAGAACTGCACCAACTGACAGCTCCACCGTTTAATGTAAATACGTATCCGGTTTGCGATTTAGAATCGTCCGGATCAGTGTCAAAGCTTGCATCAACGTAACCTTTTACGATGAGCTCTTTGTCACCTCCATATATGAGAAACATATCCTTAGTCCTTTTCAGGTATTTCAGGATGTTCTTGACCGCTGTCCAGTGATCCATTCCTGGATTACTTTGGTACCTCCCTGCTAAACTTATAGCAAGGCATACATCAGGTCTGGTACACAGCATTGCATACATGATAGATCCTATGGCTGATGCATAGGGAACATCTTTCATATTCTCTCTATCTTCTGCAGTGGTCGGGCATTGAGTCTTACTCAATTTCACACCTTGTAACACAGGCAAGAACCCTTTCTTCGCTTGATCCATTTTGAACTTCTTCAAAATTTTGTCAAGGTATGTGCTTTGTGAAAGTCCAATTAAGCGTTTTGATCTATCTCTATAGATCTTAATGCCTAATATGTAAGCAGCTTCACCGAGGTCTTTCATTGAAAAACTTTTATTCAAGTATCCCTTTATGCTATCCAGAAATTCTATATCATTTCCAATCAGTAATATGTCATCCACATATAATATCAGAAATGCTACAGAGCTCCCACTCACTTTCTTGTAAATACAGGCTTCTCCGAAAGTCTGTATAAAACCAAAT
>NW_025271828.1:0-1377 GCF_018294505.1 Triticum aestivum | reverse complement strand
GAAACGGGCCAGAATCGGCCAAAACTGCGAGTGTTGATGACCGACATGTAAGCGCACCTTGGGGTTCAACAACTATGGAAATCGCTTTGGAACCCCAAAACGGGGAGTAATAGTCCATGAAACGGGTCAGAATTGGCCAAAACTGTGAGTGTTGACGATGGACGCGTAAACGCACCTCGGGGATCGTCAACCGTGGAAATCACTCTTGGACCCCAAAACGCAGAGTAATAGTGCATGAAACGGACCAGAATCGGCCAAAAATATGAGTGTTTATGACCGACACGTAAACGCAACCCGGGGTTCATCAATCGTGGAAATCACTTCGGGACCCCTATACCGAGTAATAATCCAAGAAACGGGACAGAATCGGCCCAAACTGCGAGTTTTGACGACCAACACATAAGCACAACCCGGGGTTCGTCAGCCATGAAAATCACTTTGGGACCCCAAAACTGAGTAGTAGTCCAGGAAACGGGCCAGAATTGGCCCAAATTGCGACTGTTGATGACCGACACATAAGCGCACCTTGGGGTTCAACAACCATGGAAATCTCTTTGGGACCCCAAAACGGTGAGTAATAGTCCACGAAACGGGATAGAATAGACAAAAACCGCGACTGTTGATGACCGACACGTAAACGCACCTCGGGGTGCGTTAATCATGGAAATCACTCCGGGACCCCAAAACAGTGAGTAATAGTCCACAAAACGGGCCAGAATCGGCCAAAACTGCGAGTGTTGATGACTGACACATAAGCGCGCCTGGGGGTTGAACAACTATGGAAATCGCTCCGGGACCCCAAAACGGGGAGTAATAGTCCATGAAACTGGTCAGAATTGGCCAAAACTCTTAGTGTTGATGATGGACACGTAAACGCACCTTGGGGATCGTCAACCGTGGAAATCACTCTGGGACCCCAAAACGCTGATTAATAGTGCATGAAACTGACCAGAATCGGCCAAAATTGTGAGTGTTGATGACAGACACGTAAACGCACCCGGGGTTCGTCAATCGTGGAAATCACTTTGGGACCCCAATACTGATTAATAATCCAAGAAACGGGACAGAATTGGCCCAAACTGCGAGTTTTGACGACCAACACATAAGCACACCTTGGGGTTCGACAACCATGGGAATCCCTTAGGGACCCCAAAACAACGAGTAATAGTCCATGAAATGGGTCAAAATCGACAAAAACCACGAGTGTTAATGACGGATACGTAAATGCACCCTAGGGTTCGTGAATCATGGAAATCGCTCTGGGACCCGAAAACGGTGAGTATTAGTCCATGAAACTGACCAGAAATGGCAAAAATTGTGAGTGTTGATGATCGACACATAAACACACCCCGGGGTTCGTGACCCCAAAACTGAATA
>NW_025271827.1:0-1377 GCF_018294505.1 Triticum aestivum | reverse complement strand
CGACCAAAATCGGCCGACGGTGAGGAAGGGGATCGGGCTGAGGGAGAGAGAGAACAGGGAAGGAGGCTGTGTGAGGTTAGGGGCACGGGGGCGCGGGGGCGGCGGGGGTGGAGTCCGGTGAGGGTCGGGGCGGCGGCGTCATGGGTTGGGGCAGCGCGCGGGTGGATCTGGTGGCGAGGGAGAGAGGGTCGAAGGGGATCTGGCGAGGGAGAGATAGCTGGGGGGAGGGTTCTAATGGCGCACCGTCCAGTCGTGTGCCATAAGTATGACTATTCTAATAGCGCACCTCCCCTCGGTGCGCCATTAGAATTTTGTTTTAATCTAGCCAACTAACCATATCTACAACCTAACCCTATCTACAACAGAACCCACCCACTAGCCCGACTGGTCAGCACGCAGCACATACACCAGGAGGTCCTGGGTTTGATTCCCAGGCTTCCCAATATTATTTTTATGCATTTTAAATGCTGTTTTTATATTTATTTGTGTTTAAATATGTTCAAACTTGTTTAAATCATAACAGTAATATTTTTTTATAAAAACAGTAATAATTTTTTAAAAAATAAGTTCAAATTTCTTACTTGAAAATATCATCGGCGGCGGCGGTGGAGCGGGGGAGGGTGCGGGGATCGAGATCGAGATGGAGGGGGAATCGAGATCAAGATGGAGGGGGATCGAGATCAAGTGTCCTCATGATTTCAAAAAGTGCCCATGAAATTTAAAAATATTCATGATATCAAAAAGTGCCCATGAAATACAATCGAGAAATGAAGACTACGATTTAAATACAATCGATCTTAGCTAGCTATCTGTTCACAATCTTCTTGCCCTTCTTTTTCGCAAATGGAGTTCTTCTTTGGAACAGACGTCCTTTAGGTAGGGTGGTCCTGCTTCTTCTTGTGGTGTGTGCTGCTACTTCATCGTCGTCGTCATGTTCGATCTTCGGGTCGCCGTACTTGTCGAAGTCTTGCTCATTGGCTACTCCATCCATTCCGATGATCTTCCTTTTGCCTCTCCTCACGACAACACGACTGGGCTTTGGCAGGTCGGTAATGAAGAAGCATTGGTCCACTTGGGAAGCCAGTACCCATGGCTCATTTTTCGCGGTGACGGTTGCGCCCGCGGTCTTGGATTTGGCTTCGGGTATAACCATGGTGGTGACATATCGGTCTTCTTTTAGGACGCTCTTGGCCCATCTGACACGGAACATCGGCACCTTCTCTCCAGCGTAGCTCAGCTCCCAGATCTCCTCGATCCTTCCGTAGTATCTGTCCTTGTCCTTACCGGTGTAGGATTCCATCGTTACCCCGGAGTTCTGATAACCATCGCTCTTCATGTCCTTGTCCTCGGTGTAGAATGTGTAGCCGTTGATATCGT
>NW_025271826.1:0-1377 GCF_018294505.1 Triticum aestivum | reverse complement strand
GTTGATATCGTACGCCTCATAGGTCATCAGGTTGTGCTCGGCGCCCTGTGACAAGGCGAATATGAGTTGTTCTTCCGCGGAAGAATCCTCATGTAAAGGGTACGACAGAAGCTTATGCTTGAACCAACGCGTGAAACATGAGTTGTGCTCTTTGAGTGTATCTCCGTCCGTCCTCTGTTGGCCTCGGTCATTGTACGTCTTTTTAATAAAGGTTTTGTGCTCTACCACCCAAGGATCGACCACGTCTATGTGTTTTAGCGCGACTAGGTTTGCTCTTTCAAAGTCGGCGAGTCGACCCTCGAAGTCGACATGCATTTCGCGGCGACCCTCACGGTGACCCCATCCAGCGAGCCTGCCGAGGTGCCTGTTGACGGGCAGACCAACGAGGTTCTCGATGCCTAGATAATTCGTGCAGTAGGAGATGCACTCTTCGGTCAGAAAGCCCCTGGCTATGCTTCCTTCTGGACGTGACATGTTGCGAACGTATCCTTTGATGACACCATTCATCCTTTCAAACGGCATCATGCTGTGCAGGAACGTCGGCCCGAGTTGGATGATATCCTCCACTATATGGACCAGCAGATGCACCATAACATTGAAGAATGCGGGCGGGAAGTACATCTCAAGCTCGCATAGTATCACCACGATCTCTTCCTGTAGCCTTCTGAGTTGCCTCACGCCAATCGACTTCCGAGAGATGACGTCGAAGAAGTTGCATAGGCCAAATAGCGTTTCACGGACGTGCGCGTCCATGATCCCACGGATTGCAACTGGAAGTATCTGTGTCATCAGCACGTGACAGTCGTGAGACTTCATCCCGCTGAACTTCTGCTTCGCTCGGTCTAGGTATCTGCTTATCTTCCCCGCGTAACCGTAAGGAAGTTTTACTCCTAGGAGGCAGGTGAAAAACTGCTCGATCTCCTCTTGACTTAGAGTGAAGCACGCGGGAGGGTAGTCATTTCCGGTCTTCTTGGCCTTTTTGCCTTTGCGACGACTTTCTGTGTCCTGCTTCGCCTCATCATCATCATCATCATCATCATCATCATCATCATCATCATATATAGCGTGAAGCTCCTGCCTGATGCCCATTGATTTCAAGTCTGCCCTTGCTTTCGGCCCATCTTTGGTCCTCTCTGGCATGTTGAGCAGGGTACCAAGCAGACTCTCGCACACGTTCTTCGTGATATGCATGACATCAAGGCTGTGAGGCACACGGTGGATCTTCCAGTACGGCAAGTCCCAGAAAACAGACCTCGTTTTCCATACCTTCAGCAGCGGCTCTGGCGCCTTTCGCTTCTTTCCCGGCTCTGGCGCCTTTTGCTTCTTTCCCGGCAGTGGGCAGTCTTTCCAATTTTTCAACAGCTTGTCTATTTCCTC
>NW_025271825.1:0-1377 GCF_018294505.1 Triticum aestivum | reverse complement strand
AAGAAGCCGAGAGGGTCCATTGGTTTCGGGCCCAATGCATGGTAGTAGCTGATTCTTAAATCACACATACAGATCTCAGTGCTTAAGGTCGGCTTCAATGAAACAACCCACCATGTACTCCTACATGGCCTCTCATCGATACCTTTACCAAATCGTGTTCACCACACCACTCTCATTACCGACATAATCATTTCACTCTAGCCCATCACCCAGATGAACCAGACCTGACACGACTCTAAGCATAGCAGGCATAGCAAGGTAGGAACAACACATACATATGGCTCAATCAACTCCTACACATGCTAGTGGGTTTCATCTAGTTACTGTGGCAATGACAGGTCATGCAGAGGAAGTGGGTTCAACTACCGTAGCGCACAGCAGTTTGAAACGCGTTGTCTTAATGCAGTAAAAGAGAGCAGGAGCGAGAACATGGGATTGTATCGATATGATCAAATGTTTGGTTGCTTGCCTAATCGTTCGATGCACTGATACGGTTCTTCGTTAGGGTAATCACGGTACTCCTCGGAGGCAGAACCTGCCGCAAGAACACCGATACACAACCATCACCAAACAATGTGCAACAATATGATGCATGCATGAAACATAGCAATATGAGTGTGTTGGGCTAATGCAACTAAGACCAGAAGGGTTTGTACCAATTTGAATCAAAGACTCAAATTTCAAACTCAAATATGGTCCTTTAAAGTGTTTTTCCTTGTTCTGCATTAAACATCAAGTTAACTTGTTTAGTCATGCATGAAAATAGTACAGATGGATAGATTGGATTTTTCTGATCATTTTTCATATATAATTTGTCTGATTTGGAGTTACAGAATAAGAGTTATGAATTTTTAAAGTTTAAACTATATTCTGGAATTTCCTATATTAGATTAATTCCAGAAAATCAATTATTGCGTCGGCCTGACGTCAGTGTGACGTCAGCAGGTCAATGGGACATGTCCAGGTCAAACCTGACAGTGGGTCCCGCGTGTCAGGGTGATTAATTTAATTAAAGTTTAAATAAAACTAAACATGTTTAATTAACAGGGCTGGGCCCCACCTGTCATTGACTCAGGGGAGTCAACCAGGGCCCACCCGTGGTCAAACCCGGGTCGGCTGCACCGGCGTTTAGCCGCCGGCGAGCCCGACGCGGCGGCGGAAGTGGTTTTGGCTGTTTCGGCCACCAAATGGGTCACGGAGACCACCGGAGTGGAGCTGAGGACGAGCCGCAGCTCTTGGTGGAGTCCGTTGGGGTCGGGGTGGCCGGAGTTGGCGCCGGCGACGACTTTGGCGGCCACCGGGGTTCGGCCGAAGACGAACTTGACGCTAGAGGGGTCGGTGAGGCTCGGGGAGTAGCTAGCTAGGTGCTACGGGACA
>NW_025271824.1:0-1377 GCF_018294505.1 Triticum aestivum | reverse complement strand
AATAGGGTGCAACTATGATGTTCGGACACACCATCACATTATGGTGTTCCAGGCGGTATTAATTGCGAAACAATTTCCACAATGTCTTAATTGTGTGCCAAAACTCGTAACTCAGATATTCATCTCTATGATCATATCATAGACATTTTATCCTCTTGTCACAATGATCTGCTACTTCACTCTGAAATTACTTGAACCATTCAATAATTCAGACTTGTGTTTCATCAAGTAAATATACTCAACATTTACTCGAATCATCTGTGAAGTAAGAACATAATGATATTCACTGCATGCCTCAGCACTCATTCGACTGCACACATCAAAATGTGTTACTTCCAACAAGTTGCTATCTTGTTCCATCTTACTGAAAATGAGGCTTTTCAGTCATCTTGCCCATGTGGTATGATTTGCATATCTCAAGTGATTCAAAAACAAGTGAGTCCGAACGATCCATTTGCATGGAGTTTCTTCATGCATATACACCAATAGACATGGTTCGCATGTCTCAAACTTTTCAAAAACGAGTGAGTCCAAAGATCCATCAACATGGAGCTTCTTCATGCGTTTTATACCATTATGACTTACATGGCAGTGCCACAAGTAAGTGGTACTATCATTACTATCTCATATCTTTTGGCATGAAAATGTGTATCACTACGACCGAGATTCAATAAACCATTCCTTTAGGTGCAAGACCATTGAAGGTATTATTCAAAAATAGAGTAACCATTATTCTCCTTAAATGAATAACCGTATTGCGATAGACATAATCCAATCATGTCTATGCTCAACGCAAACACCAATCTCGGTGGTAGAGGGAGCGTGCGATGCTTGATCATATCAACCTTGGAAACACTTCCAACATATATCGTCAGCTCACCTTTAGCTAGTCTCCGTTTACTCCGTAGCTTTTATTTCGAGTTACTAACACTTAGCAACCGAACCGGTATCCAATACCCTGGTGCTACTAGGAGTACTAGTAAAGTACACATTAACATAATGTATATCCAATATACTTCTATCGACCTTGCCAGCCTTCTCATCTACCAAGTATCTAGGGTAATGCTGCTCCAGTGGTTGTTCCCCTTATTACAGAAGCACTTAGTCTCGGGTTTGGGTTCAACCTTGGGTTTCTTCACTAGAGCAGCAGCTGAATTGCTGTTTCATGAAGTATCCCTTTGTTCCCTTGCCCTTCTTGAAACTAGTGGTTTCACCAACCATCAACAATTGATGCTCCTTCTTGATTTCTACTTTCGCGGTGTCAAACATCATGAATATTTCAAGGATCATCATATCTATCCCTGATATGTTATAGTTAATCACGAAGCTCTAGCAGCTTGGTGGCAATGACTTTGGGGAAACATCACTATCTCATCT
>NW_025271823.1:0-1377 GCF_018294505.1 Triticum aestivum | reverse complement strand
TGACATTTCCCCGAAGGGACAGACACAGGAACGAAGAAGGACACATGCCGGCCAGCCTAAGTGTTCCAGAGCAGTAGCAAGCTACCATGGCTCAGCGGTACACTAGGAGACATTTCCCGGTAAGAGAGGCTACTAAAGATAAACAACTAGATAGTCAGATCCCACACATAGCAATACACGTTACACGTACGCATAACATGCAAGTATGTGCCGTACAACATGGCATCACAGCATAACTCAACAATTATATGGATAAAGGCTCAGAAGAGCCATCATAGCATTTATTGCAAACAGGGGTCACAAGACCCGTCATACAGAGCATACAAGCAACAAGCGGAAGCATTACATGTCTGGGTACAGACATCTATAAATGAAAAAGGCTGGAAGCCTGACTATCTACAACATCCGATCAAGATCGTAGCTGAGGTACTAGCTACTAGTCGAAGTCCATGAGAACCCTAGTAAGACCGAAGTCTCCGCTGCAAAAACATAAATAAAGCAACATGAGTACAAAGGTACTCAGCAAGACTTACATCAGATCCTATCATACATGCATTTGTATCAAGGGGGTAATGTGGGGTTTATTTGCAGCAAGCCAGCTTTGACTCGGTGGCTATCCTGTTCTACGACTACCAGAAACTCTGGAGGTGAAACAACGAACACGAGTCCACTAATCACCACACAATACACTACTATGGATTCATCCCCGTCTCCCTACGAGGAGGCCATCCATAGCACTCACACTTGTCTTGAGCATTTTAGAGTATCCACTTCAAGTTGTCTATGTACCATGTAAGCATCCAAGAAGTCCATAACCGCGGACCCGGCTATTCGAATAGATCATGTTAACCCTGCAGGGGTGTACTTCTTCACACACGCTCTCGCCACTTACCACCATGTACACGTCATGTATCTCGGCAACCTTCAAGCGGAAGCCTGGCGAGGGTGTCGGCCACGACCTGACTAACCACACAAGACTCTAGTCCAGGTTTATCGCCTATTCGGGTTCCATCCGCAAGGAGATCCGGCCGGGGTGTCACTCACGGCCCCAAACGATGTGAGCAGGGTTCCCGAGCCCACCAACCGGGTGCCACTCGGTACACCGTGCCACGTGTGCCTAGTCTGTCCCAAGCCCACCCTGCCGGGTGCCACTTGGTAGAAAAATAGCACTACCTACAAACACCAGAAACTAGTTGCGACTCCTGGACAGAGATCAAGTTGGTTAATAAGTCGAGAGGGGTCGAGTTACCGGAACCCAATGTGTGGTAGTATCGAGTCATTGGACAACATACACAGAACTCAGTGCTTAAGGACGGTTCCAGTGAAACAACCCACCATGTACTCCTACATGGCCTCTCACCGCTACCTTTACCAAAT
>NW_025271822.1:0-1377 GCF_018294505.1 Triticum aestivum | reverse complement strand
GGCCCACATGGACAACTTCATAATCATCTTCATCACCTTGCCACCAATAGCAATCTATGAAACCACGCAAGAGCAGGTGGTCCCACACCTGTACGGAATCCGGGTCCATAAGGCTCTTCAGCTTGCATCTTCGACACGGACATCTTATCTCCGTCTCGTTCTTTTGAAGCATCTCGGCCTTCGCGGAGCTCAAAAACCTATTCACGATGCCTTCAGTCATCGTGCGGATCATGGGCGCCTGCGGGGTAGAGCAAAACGATATTTTAGAACCAAGAAAAAATTTGGCATGACTTTGCATAAAAATAGGACCAAAAAGAATGCATAGTGTCAAATTCTCGCCGAAACGGAAATGAATCAACATTCCGGCAAAATATTGGCAACTATCGCATTTCAAATACTAGTACCTACAAACACAGACATATGCAACACCACAAATATACGTAGATCTAGGCCATAAAAAGTGCATGTGCACGTTGTTGGAGGGAGAAAAAAGTAGATCTACAACATAAAGAAGCTTTCCCCTTACTTACCTATCAAAAAAAGGAAAATTAACCACTTAATTTGGGTGAATCTATGGTGCAAATGAGGTGAGGAGGAGGAGGCAGCCGAGACAAGCTTGGAGGAGGAGGTGGAGAGAATGAAGTGGGGAAAGTAAGTGTGGTAGGTGGCTGTCCAAAATATCTAGCTGCTCCCAGGTTACCAATGGCACACCGCCTAATAATGCGCCATTAGTAATCCTGATTACTAATGGCGCACCTGTTAAGTGGTGCGCCATTACTAGTTTTGCAAAAAAAATTAAAAAAAATTGTTAGTAGTGGCGCACCGTGATTTTGGTGCGTCATTACTAGTTTGAACTAGTAATGGCGCACTGTACCCTGGTGCGCCATTACTAGTTTTGAAAAAAAGTAAAAGAAAATTGTTAGTAGTGGCGCACAGTCTGCTTGGTGCGCCATTACTAGTTAAAACTAGTAATGGCGCACTAGACCTTGGTGCGCCATTACTAGTTTTGGAAAAATAAAAAAAAGAATTTGTTAGTAGTGGCGCACCATGAGTGTGGTACGCCATTAGTGTGAAGGACACTAATGGCGTACCTGCACATGGTGCGCCACTGCTATATAGCAGTGGCGCACCACATATGTGGTGCGCCATTAATATGCATATTAGCTATAGCCCTTTTCCTAGTAGTGCCAATAGTGGAATCACGGCATCTCGCATTGTGTGAGGGCGTGAGGAGAATACGGTGGCCCTAGTGGCTTCTTGGGGAGCATTGTGCCTCCACACCGCTCCAACGGAGACGTACTTCCCCTCAAAAGGAAGGAACTTCGGTAACACATCCTCGTCTTCACCGGCTCCACTCTTGGTTCTCTCGTGCCTTTA
>NW_025271821.1:0-1377 GCF_018294505.1 Triticum aestivum | reverse complement strand
CACGGACCCTTACACGGAGCCGTGAACGGGCTGTACGTGGACACGGGAAAAAAGTGCCCGACGGCCGTCGTGGACAGAAGTTGACGCGCGCCATGGAAAACTGGGCAAAACCACGTACGTGGCACACGCCGCATATACGGACCCTTACACGGACCCGTGAACGGGCTGTACGTGGACACGGGAAAAAAGTGCCCAACGGTCGTCGTGAACGGAAGTTGACGCACGCCATGGAAAACTGGGCAAAACCATGTACGTGGCACACGCCGCGTACACGGACCCGTACACGGACCCGTGAACGGGTATGAGAGGTCCGGGAAAAAATGGCCGATACACCATGCGAACCGGCTCAAAACCAGCTAATGATGGTCAACAAACGGTGCTATGGCAGCGAAAACATGTCTCATGGCAAAAAAACGCTGCCACGGCAGCGTTTCAAAACAGTGTACCCCTCCTTCACAAACTAAGGGCAGGGGTCCCAATGGGGGCTAAAACCCTCGGGTATAGTAGGGAGGAGGGGTCCTTCCTGGTGGGCGTACGGAACACGGGTGATTTTTCTTAGGGAAAACACCCGTGTTCACGTACGCCCATCCTTTCCCAACGTTGCCTCGGATGTCCTGTCGTTATGCCATCACGAAGGTGTTGGCCCGGTCCTGTGTACGTCTCGTGAGAAATTCTGACACAACAGCCGAAGGTAGCTCGGGAAACAGGAAAGTACCCCGTTGCGTACACGATCCGACCGACGGTAAACAGTCGCAACGATGTCCCTCCAATGTCGCCTCCGGAAAAACGTTGCCCCTCGGTGGCAACGTCATCGCTGTCCCGGTCCCCTGTACGTCTCAAGTGAAATTCTGACCCAACAGCCGAATGTGGCTCGGGAAACAGGAAAGTAGCCCGTTTCGTGCACGATAAGACCGTCCGACAATGTTGCACCGATGTCCCGATAAAGTTGCCTTCGGAAAATCGTTGCATCCGTAGCTTTATTGCTGCTGGTGTGACACGCGTGATTTGGCCTTGCAGGACGCCTTCGTGCAAGTGATCCTCCCGTGCTATGCATGGGCGGAGGCTTGGTTGGTTTGACCGCTTGTTGGCTACTAAGCGCATGAGTAGCTTTGGACCCGTGTCTGCCGGTAGATCCCCCGTTGTACTGCGGCCGACTACCGGCGCCGTGTCCCGTCCCTCGTGTGGCTTCGAATCGCTGGATTAATAGTGCTTGCGTGCTAGTACCCGACCTACGGGAAGTGGTGCTTCGGATAATTGTTGCCTCGCGGCGGACGCCCATTGGGTGTGCCGCTGCGGCCAAATAGCGCTTGCGGCGTTGCCTCGTGGGGCTGGCACATTACGTGCCCGTTGCTATCAAGGCAACCTCGCTCCCGCTTT
>NW_025271820.1:0-1377 GCF_018294505.1 Triticum aestivum | reverse complement strand
TCTCAGCTTCCATCATAACCTCGGCTAGTGAAGGAGGTTGAGGCAGATGTTCATTTCTGGCTTCACTGCCTTCGGCCTGCTCTTGGGAAGCAGGGTTAGCGCGCGTGTTGACCATCCTAGGTAAACAAGACAATGATTTAGTCAGAATGATAAAATTCCGACATAGGATACATAATGTAAGGAATAATTCGGAATGCAAGATGATCATCCGTATGACATGGTAGATACAGAAACTGCTTCTTTATTCCATCGTCATACACACCATACAGGTTTAGTACAAGACCAAGCAAGTACTAATACGGTGAAAAGAGGATTACATCTCATCGGAGGCATCCCAAGCTCCTATACATTATTTTTCTACATCTCCGGAAAGAGTACAAACTAGGTCATATCCCACGAGACACGCAGGACAACAGACGACACAGCTAGTGCGAACTAGTGATACTACTACTAACTCAGACCGATCCGTAGTAGTCCTCGTAGAAGTCACCTTCATAGCCTGGAAGCTCAACATGTTCATCCGGAAACAGACGATCTCGCGGAGCTTGTGGACCATAGGGGCTAGGATGAGGCCTTGGACCAACAAACGGTGGCCTACGGGGACCGCGAGGTGGGGTGATGCCTCCTACATCACGCCAAACCATCATGTCCGGCAGAGCAGATCTCACTGGATAGAGATCGCGCATATCTGAATATCCAGCTTGCACCGCCGGTGCGAACCGAGTCAAAGTGGCCCAGTGGTCGGCACGGGTATTGAAGAGCTCTAACCTTAAGGCCCGATTTTCACGGTCCTTATCCTCGAGCATCTCAGCAGTGGTGCGAGTCCGTGAATCCTCCTGAGTGGAGTCAGCATAGATAGCCTGGAGATACCCTTGTGCTCCCGGAAGTGATCCTGGCATATACCGGAAGTCAGAGTCCCAAAATAACCCAGATCTGACTCGCATAATGGTCATCATAGAGTAGGCGGCATCCTGCACAGCCATCTCGATAGTAACCCCGAGTCCATAGGAGCAGTGAAGAGGCTCAGTGGATCCAGGATAAGATGGAAATATCCTGACAGTGCAGAGATACTGGCTTTGATTAAAGTCTCGGAATTGCTCTTCGACCGTGTACTCAGGATACCAGCGGTATCCAGCCTCAGTCATTACCCTGACCAACTTAGCAGTATGGCCGGGTACATCTAGGCATCGAGTCAGGCGAACCACTTGATTGAGGTCGCGAGTGGCCATCTGAAAGCATAATCATAATGCAAAGGCATTAGAATTTCTAGCAAAATTTCGGCAGCATAACAGCTGTAAATGCTCAAAAAGGATATTGAGACATTTGACAAAGGATTTCGTACACACTCAACATCATCATATCAAGTCTTGAAACCAT
>NW_025271819.1:0-1377 GCF_018294505.1 Triticum aestivum | reverse complement strand
ACTGTGAGCCCCTGTTGCTTCCTCCTCTCTCTCCCCCTCTGTTCTCGTCCCCTAGCCCCGTCTTCCGACCGAGCCCGAGAGCTCACCGCCGCCGGCCATGACTCCGCCGTGGCCACTATCACCTAGAGCTGCAACCGAGCACATAGCTGTGCTCAGCGCAACGCCCGAAGCCCAAACCCCCCTCCAGCTGCTCCTGCCGTGCTTCGCAACACCGAAACCGCCGAGAACCGAACTCCGGCCGCCGCATTCGTGCTCGCCGCCGTCGACTCAGACCACCCCAGCTCTTCCCGCTTGGCCTACTAGATGTGCGCGAGCCCCAGCTACGCGTAGGACCAAACCGCGGTCGATTTGGTCGACCGTGGGCAAATCCCGAGCCCCTCCGCCGTCCCGGGTTTCACCGGCGACGAGCCGTGGACCAAGTCCGGCGGGTCTGACCCTGCTTGACCGGGGTTTGACTTCCCCCCCTGACCCACTGACGTGTGGGGCCAGCCCCTGTTAAAAGTTAGTTTAGTTTAAACCTAAACTTAATTAGGCACTGAGAGACTGACACGCGGGACCCACTGGTCAGGTTTGACCTGGACCAGTTGCTGTTGACCAGCTGACGTCACAGCGACGCAGTGCTGACGCAATTAATCCTTTTCTGGATTTAAAATAACTCAGGAATTCCAGAAAATAGTATAAACATCTAAAAATCATATAAAATCAACCGTAGCTCAGAATGAAATAAATTATATATGAAAAATTATCAGAAAAATGCAATCTATCCATCTGTATCATTTTCATGCATGTCAAACTAAGTTATACCTGCGGTATGGGTGAAAACATGATAATGCACTATTTGAATTCATAGTTTGAATTTGAATTTGAACCTTGAGTTCAAATCAACCCAAACCTTTCTGTTGCTAGTTGCATTAGGCCAAATCACGTCATATTGCCATGTCATGATCATGCATCATATTGTGCATTGCATTGATTGTGTTCTTCCTTGTTTGCCGGTGATTGTCCCCTCTCGATAGCCGTGATTCCGACGTTGTGATCGTTGACACTAATGAAGACTCAATGCTATCTTCAGAAGTGCCAGGCAAGCATAACCCCTTGTTCATTCCGATACAATCCCACTCTCTCGCTCCTGCTCTCTTTACTGCATTAGGAAAACAACGATTCAACTGTACATGCTGCGGTAGTTGAACCCCTTATCCTCTGCATGACCTGTCATTGCCACAGTAAATAGTTGAAACCCACTAGCATGAGTAGGAGTTGTTTGAGCCCTGATGTGCCTACTCATTCATGCTTGTTTGTCATGCCTGCTACTGCTTAGAGTTGAGTCGGGTCTGATTCATCGGGGATGAATTGGAATGGTGATGAACATGTCCTACT
>NW_025271818.1:0-1377 GCF_018294505.1 Triticum aestivum | reverse complement strand
CCCCAAAACGGTGAGTAACAGTCCACGAAACGGGTCAGAATCGACAAAAACCGCGAGTGTTGATAACCAACCCGTAAGCGCACCCAAGGGTTCCTTAATCGTGGAAATCACTCCGGGGCCCCAAAAAAGTGAGTAATAGTCCACGAAACGGGCCAGAATCGGCCAAAACTGTGAGTGTTGATGACCGACACGTAAACGCACGCCGGGGTTCGTTAATCGTGGAAATCACTCCGGGACCCCAAAACAGTGAGTAATAGTATACAAAAAAGGCAAGAATCGGACAAAAGTGTAAGTGTTGATGACCGAAACGTAAACGCACCCGCGGTTCGTTAATCTTTGAAATCACTTCGATACCCCAAAACAGTGCGTAATACTCCACGAAACGGGCCAGAATCGGCCAAAACTGCGAGTGTTGATGAGCGACACATAAATGCACCCCGGTGTTCATAAAACATGGAAATCACGCCGAGACCCAAAAACAGAGTAATAGTCCAAGAAACGGGCCAGAATTGGCCAAAACTGTGAGTGTTGATGACCGACACGTAAATACACCCCGTGGTTCGTTAATCGTGGAAATCACTCCGGGGGCCCAAAAAAGTGAGTAATAGTCCATGATACGGGCCAGAATCAGCCAAAACTATGAGTATTGATGACCGACAGGTAAGCGCGCCTTGGGGTTCAACAACTATGGAAATCACTTCCGAACCTAAAAACAGTGAGTAATAGTCCACAAAACACGTTAGAATTGGCCAAAATTGTGAGTGTTGCTGACCGACACGTAAACACAACCCGGGGTCATTTCGGGACCCCATAACTAAGTAATAGTCCAAGAAACGGGCCAGAATCAGCCCAAACTGCGATTGTTGATGACCTACACTTAAGCGCACCTTGGGGTTCAACAACCATGGAAATCGCTTTGGGGCCCCAAAACGGTGAGTAACAGTCCACGAAACGGGTCAGAATCGACAAAAACCGCGAGTGTTGATAACCAACCCGTAAGCGCACCCAGGGGTTCGTTAATCGTGGAAATCACTCCGGGGCCCCAAAAAAGTGAGTAATAGTCCACGAGACGGGCCAGAATCGGCCAAAACTGTGAGTGTTGATGACCGACACGTAAACGCACGCCGGGGTTCGTTAATCGTGGAAATCACTCCGGGACCCCAAAACAGTGAGTAATAGTATACAAAAAAGGCAAGAATCGGACAAAAGTGTAAGTGTTGATGACCGAAACGTAAACGCACCCGCGGTTCGTTAATCGTTGAAATCACTTCGTTACCCCAAAACAGTGCGTAATACTCCACGAAACGGGCCAGAATCGGCCAAAACTGCGAGTGTTGATGAGCGACACATAAATGCACCCCGGTGTTCATCAAACAA
>NW_025271817.1:0-1377 GCF_018294505.1 Triticum aestivum | reverse complement strand
TGGCTCTATCCAATCATTGATGAAATCCACCAAGGCCTGAGATTTAACAGCAGTGCGTGGCACGTATTTGAGACCATGAGGTCCGAGCTCTATAGCCCACTTAGCCACTCTCCCTGTGGCCTCTCTGTTTTGAATGATATCACCAAGAGGGGCAGAATTGACCACAGTGATGGGATGACCCTGGAAATAATGCTTAAGCTTCCGGCTCGCCATGAACACACCATAAACAAGCTTCTGCCAATGTGGATACCGCTGTTTGGACTCGATGAGCACTTTGCTGACATAATAAACCGGCCGCTGAACCGGATGCTCCTTACCGTCTTCCTTGCGCTCCACCACCACAGCCACACTGACGGCTCGCGTGTTGGCCGCCACATATAGTAATAAGGGCTCCTTATCAACCGGAGCAGCAAGGACTGGGGGCTCTGCCAGCTGCTTGTTCAAATCCTCAAAAGCAGTATTAGCTGCATCATTCCAGACAAAGTTATCAGTTTTCTTCATCAACTGATATAATGGCATGGCCTTCTCACCCAAACGGCTTATAAACCGGCTTAAGGCAGCGATGCGACCCGCCAAGCGCTGAACGTCATTTATACACGCCGGCTTAGCCAGGGAGGTGATGGCCTTGATCTTCTTCGGGTTAGCTTCAATGCCTCTGTCAGAAACCAAGAAACCCAAGAGTTTACCCGCAGGAACACCAAAAACACACTTGGCCGGGTTAAGCATCATCTTGTAAACCCAGAGATTATCAAAGGTTTCTCTCAAATCATCTATCAGGGTTTCCTCCTTTATGGATTTAACCACAATATCATCCACATAAGCATGAACATTGCGCCCAATTTGGTTATGAAGACAGTTCTGCACGCAACGCTGATAAGTCGCCTGTGCACACTTGAGTCCAAAGGGCATGGACACATAGCAGAAGGCTCCAAAGGGAGTGATGAACGCCGTCTTCTCCTGGTCCTTAACTGCCATTTTAATCTGATGATATCCGGAATAAGCATCCAAGAAACTTAAGCACGCACAACCTGCCGTAGCATCAATAATTTGATCAATACGGGGAAGGGCAAAAGGATCAGCCGGACACGCCTTGTTTAAGTCCGTGTAGTCCACACACATCCGCCAAGTGCTGTTCTTCTTGAGTACGAGGACCGGGTTAGCTAGCCATTCTGGGTGAAAGACTTCAACAATAAACCCGGCCGCCAAGAGCTGGGCCACCTCTTCACCAATAGCTTTCCGCCTCTCCTCATTGAACCGCCGAAGGAACTGCCTGACCGGCTTAAATTTCGGATCAACATTGAGAGTGTGCTCAGCGAGTTCCCTAGGTACACCTGGCATGTCAGAAGGTTTCCATGCGAAGATGTCCCTATTCTCACG
>NW_025271816.1:0-1377 GCF_018294505.1 Triticum aestivum | reverse complement strand
GTCTTGTTTAGGCTTGACTATGCGGACTTGAACTATTGTCCCATTTGCAAGTCTTCCAGGTATGTTGTGGTAGACAACGGTATGGGTGAGAAGACACAGACCAAAATCCCCGTTAGTGTTCTTCGGTATATGCCAATCGTACCAAGACTTCAACGTCTTTTCATGGTCGAAGAGACGGCCAGACAGATGACATGGCACAAAACGGGCAAAAGAACCGAACTAGATGCAGATGGGAATCTGATGATTGTACACACATCGGATGGTGTTGCGTGGAAAAAGTTTGATGAATTACATGGTGACAAAGCGGCAGATCCGAGGCATCCTCGAGTCGGCATCAGCACGGATGGGTTCAGTGTGTTTGGTATGACGGCAGCCCAATACAGTTGTTGGCCCGTATTTGTCTTTCCACTCAATCTCCCCCCCGGACAGATTATGCAAAGAAAGAACATTTTCCTGACGTTGATAATTCCAGGGCCCAACTATCCGGGGAAAAAATATGAATGTGTACATGCAACCGCTTAAGGACGAATTGCAAGAAGCCTGGGATAATGGGTTCAAGACATACGATGCCTATAGCAAACGGAACTTCATAATGCATGTCTGGTACATGTACTCGACGCATGACTTGCCGGCGTATGCGCTATTCGTTGGCTGGTGTGTGCATGGAAGGTTCCCGTGCCCCACATGCAAGGGAGCTCTTGAGTTTCGTTGGCTTCAGGCCGGTCGCAAGTTTTCTTGCTTCGACATGCATAGAGAGTTCCTGAATCCTCGCCATAAGTTCAGGAAAGACAAGAAGAACTTCATCAGAGGTAGAGTTGTCAAAAACTCTGCACCACATGCATTGACAGGCCAACAGACCCTGGATCAGTTAAACGCTCTCGAGCCAGATCCCCAGCGTCCAGGGTACTTCAAGGGGTATAATTCTAAGCACGCCTGGACTCACAAAACATGCTTATGGGATCTGCCTTACTTCAAAGACCTCCTTTGCCCACACAACATCGACGTGATGCACACTGAGAAGAATATCGCCGAGGCACTTTTTGGTACATTGTTCGGCATAGATGGGAAGTCAAAGGATAATACTAAGGCTAGAGTCGATCTGGAGGCGCTATGTGATAGGCCGTTACAAAACATGAAAGAACCGAAAGGAAAGCAGAACTGGACGAAGCCAAAGGCATGGTTCAATCTTGGAAGGCCGGCTATGAGGGAAATTATCTTGTGGGTGAAAATGCAGTTGATGTTCCCCGATGGGTATGCAGCAAATCTACAGAGGGGAGCCAGTCTTGATAAATTGAAGATATTTGGTCTCAAGAGTCATGATTGGCACATATGGATTGAGCGGGTAATGCCGGTGATGTTGCGTGGCTTCATCCCTGA
>NW_025271815.1:0-1377 GCF_018294505.1 Triticum aestivum | reverse complement strand
AATTATTTAGTAACACTAATATTCTAGAATAATTAGTTTGACCATTGTTTGACCATAGTTTGCCCACTGTTTGAATATTTTTCAATTTTTTCCCACACTAGATCTTACAAGCCCCGTAACTTTTTTTCTATTAGGTTTTTGAGGATTTTGAAAATGTTTAACGGGGTTCCCCCAGTTAAATTTGGATGTAACTTTTCGAGTAGATGATTTTTCATATAAAAAACTTTTTCATCCGAGTTAGTATGCAAAAGTTATGCCCATTTTTACAAATTTCAGAGAGATTTTGCAAATAAAGTCAAAATTCACATTTGCAAACTAGGTATTGGATACCGACGATCAAATCTCGGGCAAGTAACATACCGATGACAAAGGGAACAACGTATGTTGTTATGCGGTTTGACCGATAAAGATCTTCGTAGAATATGTAGGAACCAATATGGGCATCCAGGTTCCGCTATTGGTTATTGACCGAGAATAGTTCTACGTCATGTCTACATTGTTCTCGAACCCGTAGGGTCCGCACGCTTAAGGTTTTGATGACAGTTATATTATGAGTTTATGAGTTTTGATGTACCGAAGGAGTTCGGAGTCTCGGATGAGATCGGGGACATGACGAGGAGTCTCAAAATGGTCGAGACGTAAAGATCGATATATTGGACGACTATATTCGGAGTTCGGAAAGGTTCCGAGTGATTCGGGTATTTTTCGGAGTACCGGAGAGTTACGGGAATTCGCCGGAGAGTATATGGGCCTTATTGGGCCATACGGGAATAGAGGAAAGAGGCCGAAAGGAAGGAGGCGCGCAGCCCCCCTCTGGTCCGAATTATTTAGTAACACTAATATTCTAGAATAATTAGTTTGACCATTGTTTGACCATAATTTGCCCACTGTTTGAATATTTTTCAATTTTTTCCCACACTAGATCTTACAAGCCCCGTAACTTTTTTTCTATTAGGTTTTTGAGGATTTTGAAAATGTTTAACGGGGTTCCCCCAGTTAAATTTGGATGTAACATTTCGAGTAGATGATTTTTCATATAAAAAACTTTTTCATCCGAGTTAGTATGCAAAAGTTATGCCCATTTTTACAAATTTCAGAGAGATTTTGCAAATAAAGTCAAAATTCACATTTGCAAACTAGGTATTGGATACCGACGATCAAATCTCGGGCAAGTAACATACCGATGACAAAGGGAACAACGTATGTTGTTATGCGGTTTGACCGATAAAGATCTTCGTAGAATATGTAGGAACCAATATGGGCATCCAGGTTCCGCTATTGGTTATTGACCGAGAATAGTTCTAGGTCATGTCTACATTGTTCTCGAACCCGTAGGGTCCGCACGCTTAAGGTTTTGATGACAGTTATATTATGAGT
>NW_025271814.1:0-1377 GCF_018294505.1 Triticum aestivum | reverse complement strand
CATCCGGGCCAAACCCACAGCTACATCCACTCCGTGTAGACCCGACGCGTCCGTTTCCCCCCCTCCAGGTGACGACAGCAGCGCCGTCCATGATGGGGGGCACACCCCGGAGACGCGTGTCGCCTCTTCGGACATGCCACAACACCACCCCGCATGTATGAGGGAACGGTACGATGCTCCGGTGGCATTGCTACCCCCAGGGCCCCTGTCTCGCCTAACCCAGGAGCGGTTGACCACGGGATCTAGCCCTTTGACTTTGCACGGACGGGCTTTGACCAGCGGACCTCCCCGCCCGGTTGTGTTAGGTCAGCCCAAAGGAACACTTTGGAGCAACAACCGGGCCAGACCCACAGCAAGATCCTCTCCGTGTAAACCCGACGCGTCCGTTTCCCCCCTCCAGGTGCCGGCGGCGGCGCCGTCCGTGAGGGGGGCACACCCCGGACACGCGTGGCGGGCGTTTGCAACCACGAAAACACTTCCAAACTTGTGAGAGGCCGCCTACGCAAGATTTGGCGGCATGCTAGCCCGCGGAGGCCGCCGGCCACAACCGTAGACGCGCGAAGGGCAATCCGCGTAGAGGGAATTTTTGGGATACTTCTCCATCACCAAAAATTATGAAAAAATATTATCGTTCCTATAGCACATGTGCCCACGTTGTGCAAAAAAACTCATGATTTTATCGCGCTCCGAGTATTTAATAATATTCACGCGGCATCGTTACCGTAGAATGGCTACTACCGTGTCATCACCGTCCGTTAGGGGGGCCATGCCCCGGAGATGCGTGCCGCCTCTTCGGACATGACACCACACCACTCCGCATGTATGAGGGCCCGCTGCGATGCTCCGGTGGCATTGCTACCCCCAGGGCCCCCGTCCCTCCTAACCCTGTAGCGTTTGACCACTGGATCTAGCCCTTTGACTTTGCACGGACGGGATTTGACCAGTGGACCTCTCCACACGGTTGTGTTAGGTCAGCCCATAGGAACACTTTGGAGCAACATCCGGGCCAGACCCACAGCAAGATCCCCTCCGTGTAGACCCGACGCGTCGGTTTCCCCCCTCCAGGTGCCGGCGGTGGCGCCAGCCGTGAGGGGGGCCAAACCCCGGAAATGCGTGCCGCCTCTTCGGACATGCCACCACACCACCCCGCATGTATGAGGGCCCGGTGCGACGCTTCGGTGGCATTGCTACCCCCCCAGGGTCCCTGTCCTGCCTAACCCTAGAGCGGTTGACCACGAGATCTTGCCCTTTGACTTTCCACGGACAGGCTTTGAACAGGGGACCTCTCCACCCGGTTGTGTCAGGTCAGCTCAGAGGGACACCTGGGAGCAACATCCGGGCCAAACCCACAACAAGATCCCATTCGTGTAGACCCGA
>NW_025271813.1:0-1377 GCF_018294505.1 Triticum aestivum | reverse complement strand
AAAATGGACACGTCCTGCTAATTCTAGGTGAATTGGTGTACATCCACCCAACCAAAATAAATTGTATGGTCCCTTCCTATGGACATACATTAAAAAAACTAAAAGATGACCAGAGTCATAATCTTAGTTTGATCACACTCGAAATATTGTAGTGCACTTGCATATGCCACCAAAACAAATTAAATATCTGTTATCTGCTTCATATATGTGTATGCTCAAAAAGGTCGCATCTAGCTTATCTTCGCATATGATGAAAGTTAGATCATGCATCCCCCATACGGCTTGCAAATAGTAAGAAAACATAGATGTCATCTACTCATAAAACAAAGAGTACTACAATTGTTAGTACTAAAGTAGTTGCATTGCACAGAACACGTGCATGACTATATGTCCCATACGCATGCATCATGATGTTTGAAGACTCATTTAACAGATTGGTTAACCATTAAGATGACTTTCTCATACAAAGTAAAGAAAATAAATCAAAGTCTATATATTGGTTAGTCAACAAGGAAAAGTAAGTGAAGTCATTCAAGCATGCACACACGTACTGCCAATACCAGTACGAGTCAAATGAAAGCAAATATAAATGAAAGTCATCGCATATGATAATATCAACAAGGTCCAAGGCTCCCCCGAGCATGCCGGCGTCGACGATCGCGAGGAGGAATTTCTTTTTTTTGTAGCATGTTGTAATAGGAATGTGTTGTAATCTTATGTGATAGCTATGTTGCAAATTCTTAATCAGGGGTTTTCTCTTCGGAGATGTAATTAACAGATCTTTTATGTAAATGTAAGAGTTCTGGAAATAATGTACCTGCAATGTTTGATCTCCTTTTTATTGTATGCATTTACGCATTCAAATATATTCATTCTGTATCAATGACGTGACACAAATCAAGGTATTTATTCCCTTACGTAGAGTGAAGAATTTGTTCTCAATGGAATCACGGCAAGGTATGACTCGGGGAAAATCAACATAAAAAATGATGAACAAATAAAATGCATATAAAAAATATTGCAAAACAATAGGTGCTCGTCAAAAGACACCATACTTAGTCGCATGTTCTATGATCACATGCGTGCATGATATGCGAAAATGAGTCATGTAGCACAAATTAACCTTGTTCAAACCTGTGTGTATAGAAAGTAATATTCGCACTTCATGATGCATAAACAAATGCCGCTCAAATCGTAAATGGTGTTATATTAACCAGATGTGTATAAAATAGACTAAATGAGTGCACTATATAAAAAAAATGCATCGGCCCCAAATAATGCTAGCCGGCATCATCGACAAAATAACTAGATATTGGCCAATCTAGTGTAGGCGCCTGCAAAGTAAAATGGACACGTCCTGCTAATTCTAGGTGAATT
>NW_025271812.1:0-1377 GCF_018294505.1 Triticum aestivum | reverse complement strand
CGCACATACTCTAGTCTCTTTCCCAACCACGCCCGCGCGGGTACACGGTGGAGCTCATTTCTGTACGAAAAAGGCAGCCCACGTGGTAATTTGGCACGTGTACTGGTTGTCCACTTGGTTGAGGGAGGATCGTCTACCACGGGTGAACAAACAAATTGCGACTTGACGTGTTATGTTAAATTAAAAAAAGAGGCAAACCATGTGGGGCCTACCTTAGAGGCAAGGCTCTATACACTGGAGTACTTTTGATGTGTCCCGTCAACTCGCAGAACTAGGAGAAACTTGCTTAGTTTGCCGTCTCCCCCGCCCACGGGCGCGGTGGCTCGCAGGATGAGGTGAAGCTTACTACTACTGTACACCTTTACGCCCGCTCCCTCGCCCACGCGCGCGGTGGCTCGCAGCACGAGGAGAAAATTTTACTACTCCCTTCATTTACTCCTCGTCCCTACTACTCCCTCCATTTACTTATACAAGGCCACTATAAAAAAAATACATTTTGCATCTATTCAAGGCCACAAATAGTAATCGAGCCTTTCTAGTTTATGGCTCAATTTCAAAATCTCTCCAACCAAGGTAGACGGTGAGTGGTCAAATTAATTTCGTAGTTTGCACAGTACGCTCGTTTTTCTCAAGAAGTTATGTTTACGGAGGCATTAATTAGAACGAATGCATGAATGACCACTAAATTTCCATGAACTTGTACATGCATTGGTTAGTTTCCTCTTGACACTGCTTGCGTCGGGTGATCTAACGCACCTCGAAATCCAAGATGTAATGGTACTACTACCAGTATAGTAGATTTGAGACTTATCAAACAGAAAAACGAATGTTTTTTAGATGAGCCCTATAAACCCTAGTGGGTACGTACTCCATAAAAACAGATTTTTCCAAAACTAAGTCACTCCCTTTGATGAATTCTATAGTATACTCCTCCGTCGACGCTCCCTTTCATGAATTATGTACTTCCTGTCGCTGACATGTGGGACATATAGCAACCGGGTCGACATGTCAAGCACCAAACAATAGGGCAAAACAGCAGGGGGACGCACCCCACTCGTACCGGCCTAGTAGTAGTAATGAGCAATGAGACATCAAATCACAATGCCGCACCTTCCCAGACGGACGAAGCAACCATTATTTCACACTTTGGTTCGACATCATCTCAAACCACGTACAAGTATTTCTTCTGCCTCAAGAGGGACACACGCATCACCTTGGTAGATCATGACACGTGGGACCGCATGACAGGCCATGCTCCCCCGCCGATCGCTCGGTAAAATTACCTCATTTTTACTATACTTCCTCCGGATCGGTTCACTACATGGCATGCACGTCGTTCTAGGTTGAGAATTTAACTGGCTATATATATATATATAT
>NW_025271811.1:0-1377 GCF_018294505.1 Triticum aestivum | reverse complement strand
GTGGTCCATCACAAGCTCAGGGTCACCACCTGGGTCCTTAGCCTACTCGTTGATGTCAACGTCTACATAGAACCCATCAGAAGGGGTTGCAGCGTCTTCTGTAAAAATGTAGATTATAGCAACATGAGTACAAAAAGTACTCAGCAAGACTTACATCAGATCCTACATACATGCATAGTATCAAGAAGGGTTGGTGGAGTTATTGCAGCAAGCTAGCTTTGACTCTTGGCTAGACTATCCTACGATACTCCAACTTGAAATGTTTTGCGCACACGAGTCCACTACTCACCACTTCAATACACTACCGGGGATCCACCTCCGTCTTCCTACGGAAGAGCCATCCTCGGCACTCACACTTATCTTGAGGCTTTTAGTAGTTTCCATTTACTTGTCTATGAACTGTATAGGCAACCAAGTAGTCCTTTACCGCGGACGCGGCTATTCGAATAGATCATGTTAACCCTGCAGGGGGTACTTCTTCATACACGCTCTCACCACTTACCGTCGTTTACACGACATGTACTCGGCAACCTTCAAGCGGAAGCCCAACGTGGGTGTCGACCACGACCTACCTAATCACCCAAGCCTCCAGTCCAGGTTTATCGCCTATTCAGGTTCCATCCGCAGGGAGTCCGGCCGAGGTTTCCCATACGGCCCCGAACGATGTGAACAGGGTTCCCGAGATACCTAACGGGTATTCGGTACACCAGGCCACGTACCTACCGCATCACAGCCCACCCCTACGGTCAGCGCTGTCCACGGCCTCCAGTAGGCTACAAACACCAGAAACTACTTGCAACTCCTGGACGGAGAACTAGGGTGAATAAGAAGTCGGGAGGGTCCATTGGTTTCGGGCCCAATGCATGGTAGTAGCTGATTCTTAAATCACACATACAGATCTCAGTGCTTAAGGTCGGCTTCAATGAAACAACCCACCATGTACTCCTACATGGCCTCTCATCGATACCTTTACCAAATCGTGTTCACCACACCACTCTCATTACCGACATAATCATTTCACTCTAGCCCATCACCCAGATGAACCAGACCTGACACGACTCTAAGCATAGCAGGCATAGCAAGGTAGGAACAACACATACATATGGCTCAATCAACTCCTACACATGATAGTGGGTTTCATCTAGTTACTGTGGCAATGACAGGTCATGCAGAGGAAATGGGTTCAACTACCGTAGCACACAGCAGTTTGAATCGCGTTGTCTTAATGCAGTAAAAGAGAGCAGGAGCGAGAACATGGGATTGTATCGATATGATCAAATGGTTGGTTGCTTGCCTGATGGTTCGATGCACGGATACGGTTCTTCGTTAGGGTAATCACGGTACTCCTCGGGGACAGAACCTGTCGCAAGGGCATCG
>NW_025271810.1:0-1377 GCF_018294505.1 Triticum aestivum | reverse complement strand
CCCCCACGACAAAACAAAAAACACTCACGAACGTGGTTTGTATCTCTCACACACACCCACGTAGGTGGGGGACGTGCACGAAGAGAAGAGGTGCATGCACGACGCACGTAGTCCCGTCTCTTTCCCAACCACACCCGCGCAGGTACACGGTGGAGCTCATTTCTGTACGAAAAAGGCAGCCCACGTGGTAATTTGGCATGTGTACTGGTTGTCCACTTGGTGGAGGGAAGATCGTCTACCACGGGTGAACAAAAGAATTGCGACTTGACGCGTTATGTTAAATTAAAAAAAGAGGCAAACCATATGGGGCCTACCTTAGAGGCAAGGCTCTATACACTGGAGTACTTTTGATGTGTCCCGTCAACTCGCAGAACGAGGAGAAACTTGCTTAGTACGCCGTCTCCCCCGCCCACGGGTGTGGTGGCTCGCAGGATGAGGTGAAGCTTACTACTACTGTACGCCTTTACTACTCCCTCCGTTTACTCCTCGTCCCTACTACGTTGGTTACTACTTTGGTTAGTACTCCCTCTATTTACTTATACAAGGCCACTATAAAAAATACATTTTGCATCTATACAAGGCCACAAATAGTAATCAAGACAAAAGTTACTACTCCCTCCTTTCCAGTTTATGGCTCAATTTCAAAATCTCTCCAACCAAGGTAGACGGTGAGTGGTCGAATTAATTTTGCAGTTTGCACAATACGCTCGTTTTTCTCAAGAACTTATGTTTACCGAGGCATTAATTAGAACAAATGCATGAATGACCACTAAATCTCCATGAACTTGTACATGCATTGGTTAGTTTCCTCTTGACACTGCTTGCGTCGGGTGATCTAATGCACCTCGAAATCCAACATGTAATGGTACTAATACTAGTATAGTAGAATTGAGACTTATCAAACGGAAAAATGTATTTTTTTTAGATGAGCACTATAAACCCTAGTGGGTACGTACTTCGTAAAAACAGATTTTTCCAAAACTAACACTACAGGAATCGGCTACTTTGTCGTCCGCCAAGGCGGACGGTAAAGGCATGAATGGCAGACGGCAAAGGTCTTTGCCTTCCGCCACGGACGACAAAAGTGGACGCCAAAGAAAGGGCCGGTAAAGAGCTACTTTGCCGTCTGCTTTTGGTGGCGGACGGCAAAGGGGCCTTTGCCATCAGCGGCTGACAGCAAAGGGCATGGCTCTTTGCCATCTTCTGGCAGACGGCAAATACTGCAGGCTCTTTGCCATCTGCTGGCAGATGGCAAAGAGACCAAATAGGCATTAATTTTGTTTCTTCTTATATCAATTCATTTTCATAGAAAATCAAACACACACACACACACACACACACACACACACACACACACACATATATATATATATATAT
>NW_025271809.1:0-1377 GCF_018294505.1 Triticum aestivum | reverse complement strand
ACAACTTCAAAAGGGCACATCTTAGTAGTAGAATGCAATGAACGATTATAAGCAAATTCAATATGAGGCAAGCATTCCTCCCACATTTTCTTATTATTCTTCAAAACAGCCCTAAGCATAGTAGACAACGTTCTATTGACTACTTCAGTTTGTCCATCAGTTTGGGGGTGACAAGTAGTACTAAAAAGCAGTTTAGTCCCTAACTTAGCCCATAAACATCTCCAAAAGTGGCTAAGAAATTTAGTATCACGACCTGAAACAATAGTATTTGGCACACCATGCAAGCGAATAATTTCACGAAAGAACAAATCAGCAACATTAACAGCATCATCGCTTTTATGACATGGTATAAAGTGTGCCATTTTCGAGAATCTATCCACGAAAACAAATATGCTATCTCTCCCCTTCTTTGTTCGAGGTAAACCTAAAACAAAGTCCATAGATATATCCTCCCAAGGAACACTAGGTACAGGCAAAGACATATATAAACCATGAGGATTGAGTCGTGACTTAGATTTTGACATGTAGTGCAGCGAGCAATAAAACGCTCAACATCCCGTCTCATCTTTGGCCAAAAGAAATGTGTAGCAAGTACGTCCTCCTTCTTCTTCACGCCAAAGTGTCCCATTAATCCTCCTCCATGCGCCTCCTGCAACAACAAAAGACGAATGGAGCTAGCTGGAATGCATAGCTTGTTAGCACGAAACACAAATCCATCGTTAACGACAAACTTGTTCCACATTCTTCCTTCTTTACAATTCTACATTACATCTTTAAAATCAGCATCATGCACATATTGATCTTTGATGGTCTCCAAACCAAATATTTTGAAGACAAGTTGTGAAAGCATAGTATAGCGACGAGACAATGCATAAGCAATAACATTTTCTTTTCCCTTCTTGTGTTTAATGACATAAGGGAAAGTCTTAATGAATTCAACCCATTTAGCATGTCTACGATTCAGTTTAGCTTGACTTTTAATATGTTTCAAAGATTCATGATCAGAATGTATAACAAATTCTTTGGGCCATAAATAATGTTGCCATGTTTCTAAAGTCCGAACAAGAGCATATAATTCTTTATCATAAGTAGAATAATTCAGACTAGGCCCACTCAATTTTTCAAAAAAGTATGCAACAGGTTTGCCATCTTGTAATAACACACCTCCTAATCCAATTCCACTAGCATCACATTCAAGCTCAAAAGTCTTATTAAAATCAGGAAGTTGGAGTAAAGGAGCATGTGTCAACTTATCTTTCAATACCGAGAAGGCTTCTTCCTGTGCGGTACCCCAAAGAAAAGGCACATCTTTCTTTGTAAGCTCATTGAGAGGTGCAGCAATGGTGCTGAAATCTCTCACAAAACGCCTATAGAATC
>NW_025271808.1:0-1377 GCF_018294505.1 Triticum aestivum | reverse complement strand
TTTCGGGCTTAAAAACGCCGGTGCAACCTATCAACGCATGATTCAGACATGCCTAGAAACACAATTCAGCAAAATAGTGGAGGCATACGTAGATGATGTGGTCATTAAAACCAGACACGTTGAATCCTTAATAGACGACTTGAGGCTCACGTTCGACAATCTCCGAACATACAACATTAAGCTCAACCCGGAAAAATGTGTCTTCGGCGTGCCCGCCGGAAAGCTCTTAGGCTTCATCGTCTCCAACAGAGGAATCGAAGCAAATCTGGCTAAAACTCGAGCTCTGTCGTAGTTGGCCATCCCAACAGACCTCAAGAAAATCCAGAAACTAACTGGATGCATGGTTGCCTTAAGCCGCTTCATCTCCCGATTAGGAGAAAAGGCACTACCTCTTTATCGCCTTCTGCCACGCACCGAACACTTCGAGTGGACGAATGCGGCCACGGCCGGATTAGAAGAAATAAAAGCAGTTTTGGCCACAAACCAAATCCTGGCCGCACCTAACGTCGGCGAACCAATGCTGCTATATATAGCGGTAACACACCAAGTTGTAAGCGCAGTGCTCATCATCGAACGAGAGACGGACGGACATAAGTTCCTGCCTCAAAAGCCGGTATACTATGTATCCACTGTCCTCACTCCATGCAAATCATGGTACCCACATTATCAAAAGATAGCATATGCGGTCTTCATGTCATCCCGAAAACTACGACGCTACTTTCAAGACTGTTCAAGTACGGTGGCCTCTGAAGTGCCACTCAACGACATAATAAATAACCGCGACGCCACGGGCCGGATAGCTAAATGGGCTATCCAGCTCCTCCCGTTCAACATAATATACAAACCACGGCGAGCCATTAAGTCACAGGTACTGGCTGATTTCGTTGCCGAATGGACAGAAGCCGAACTCCCTAAAGAGTACGGCGCGTACTCCAATTGGATTATGCACTTCGACAACTCTAAAATGCTGGCTGGTCTGGGGGCTGGCGTCATCCTGACGTCCCCCACCGGAGATGCAGTCCAATACGTACTCCAAATACTATACACAGTCTCCAACAACGTAGGGAGAATATGAGGCCCTGTCACATGGTCTCCGGGTGGCAGTCTCCATGGGCATTCAATGCCTGGAGGTCCGTGGGGACTCGAACCTCGCAATATCTCAAATAAATGGAGACTTCGACGCCAAGGATCCAAAAATGGCGGCTTATCGCAACGCCGTCCTCAAAATGTCAGCTTGGTTTGAGGGGCTTGAATTCCACCATGTGGCCCGGGAAAACAATCAGGCGGCGGATATCCTCTCCCGCATTGGTGCTAAGCGCGACCCTGTCCGACCTAATATCTTGGAAAGGCTGTTTAAGCCATCCGTGGTATGGGAAG
>NW_025271807.1:0-1377 GCF_018294505.1 Triticum aestivum | reverse complement strand
ACATATATTTTCGTCTACATATATTTTCAAGTTCTGAAAGTGAATCAGAGAATTATTCCCTTCCAAAACTTGAGGGGCATCTGTTGACACGGAATTTCGCCAAAGTAAAGTATGGTGCAATAGCTATTATAAAAATATAAATTAATCCGAGTGGCAAAAATGATGAATCACCCAATGGGAAGAGCAAATGACTTTGTTTAACTTTGACTGCTTACTAGAAAATAGCAGGCGCGGAAATAAAGGAATGAGCCAAATATCAATATATAATTGTTGAGCACTTACATTGGCTTAGAATATGAAAATATCGGGTATTCACAAACTTGGTAAAATGAATAAAATCTCCATAAAAGGTTTTATTCTCGATGAAATAATAACCATGAGACGCAAGATTATAGACGGCGCTAATATCTTCACATATTAGACCGCGTGAAATGTCAACATAAAATCATCGCGGGCGACGCTTATTTCCCAAATATTAAACCATGCAATATACATGGGCATTATTTCATCGCCGCTAATAAAATATCACGACGACATAGGAAAAGAGACGCACGTCATTCCTAATGAAATATGGGTATGAGGGATATAACGCCACATAAAAAATACATTTTCCATGTATTTATATACGGCATGTCACACTAAGAAAATAATCCTCAATGTCACATTCATAGTTGATTAAGCCTAGCCCAATAAAATATGCTGGATGACGCCAAGGCCCATAGGTTAATTAGTAAAAGAAGGGATTTAGCCCACATGAGCTAACCACGTACGTAACTTGCTAGCCAAACCACACAGTTGGAGAAATTAGTGATTAAACAAATAAACAAAGAAGGAGGCAGCCCCACGCTCACACGATCTCACCCACGAACTAGAGAACGTGGGCGCATCCCTCCGTTGATTTCCTCCGTTGCTCCCTCCTATAAATACCTCCAAAGGGACTGCTCTTGGCGCTCACTTTTTCCTGATCGCTCCGCTGCGCTGCCGCACACTGCTGCTCTTTTTTTTTCTTGATCGCTCTGCTGCGCTGCCGCACACTGCTGCTCTCTTTTCCCCCGGCCGGCCGTTGCTGCTCTGCTGCTACTTTCCCTGCTCATATTCTTGATCTCTGGCCTCACGCTGCTACTGCTGCTGCAAGGCCGTCGTCCGGTCAAAAGCCTGAGAAAGGTAGACAAGGTGGGCATCATGATTCTCCTCTAATCTTCTTGCTCCTCCCTATATCTCTCATCATGTTCATCTTTCTCCTTGGTTGATCATTGTGATACAAACCAAGGAGCATGCCCATGTGTCCTCATCTTGACATCTTGCCTTGGCTGATCATCGCGATACGAGCCAAAGTGCAATTATGTTCAGGAAAGGAAAATTTGTCCTTGGTTGATC
>NW_025271806.1:0-1377 GCF_018294505.1 Triticum aestivum | reverse complement strand
GTGTAGCTACTGCTGAACATGTGTAATTATATCTCTAGATATTGATGAAGTCGTGGAGCTACTGGACAGCAGGTGCATTTTCAGATCAAATGCGCTCTTGAGACTGATCAATGCATCAGTACATATGTATGTAGTACTGATCGAGCCAGAGCTTTAAAAAAAATTCATCGTCCTAATGTGAGCGCGCTTAGCTTGATACCTATCCTATATGCAACTTAACATTCCAATAAGTACGTGTATGCAAGAATCCGGACAACCTTTGAGGGTTTGAATGCTCGTCGCCCTGGAGGCCCCAACCTTTCTTATCCTTTTGGATGAAGGTAATAACATCAACATTAATAGAGATGGGGTCGATGTAGTACTGTAAGGGCATGTTTAATTTGAAGGATTTTGACAAAAAAATGGAGATAGTCCGGTTGGGTTTTCCTACATGGGTCCTTTGATTTGTAACAATGATCTTTAAGGATTCTGCCATACCATTTAATAAATAACATTTTTTATTCACTCAATCTCTTTGGTAGATTATTTTGATTTTTCTTTGGTGTAATCGAACAAACTTTGGCACAAATTCAATCCCATCCACATGAATATTACAATATAATTTTGCTGCGCTTGTTTTTGGTTTCACAGGAAATCAATATCTATGGATTCAAAATACGTTCCCGATTTAACATGATTTTTTTTGGGCGACAGGAAAACACAAGAAGCTTTGGGAGAAGTCAAGACGAGCCATGAGGTGTCCACACGGACGGGTGGCGCGGCCAGGGGGTGGGTGTGCCCATGCCTGTCTATAAGGATTTTGAAGCTTGCGCTTCAAGGAGGCATTTTGTTTTTTGTAAAAATTCAAAAAAAAGAATGAAAGCTTTAAAAAAATTGAAAAAATTCAACATTTTCATATGATGCATTCTATAAGTTTATAAAGTTGCACAATGAAATATTTACACATGTTAGCTACATGAAAAAAGAAAAAATCATGTTTTTGAAAGCGATGAACGTGTACTTCAAAACTGTGATGTTGTCTTTTTTGTTTAGCTCTCACTGTAATGTGTATCATCGTCAAACTTTACATAGATGTAACATACATCTATATGAGCATGTGTATTTTTTTTCCGGATTAGATTTGAAACTTTAACTTTAATTTTGACCTTTATAAATATAAAGGAGCTGCTTGGGTCCGAAGCTCCCTTTTGCATTTCAGCATCCATCATCGATTCATTTATTTGGAAGGAATCCACCATCGTTTCATATGCTGGCTCCACCTGTGATTTTGCATTTGGAAGTTCGATTCCATTCCACCAAACATTTCTGTCACTTGCAAACCAAACTGGGTGAATATATGGATTTTTCTTTGAGGCAAAACATATTTTTTTTAGCAGT
>NW_025271805.1:0-1377 GCF_018294505.1 Triticum aestivum | reverse complement strand
GGTCGCTATGTGGTTTATCTCTCTCTCCCATGGTGTGATCTTTATGTGATCATGAGCTTTGTAATCTGGTTGATTTAGTAGATGTTACTCTCATCTATTATGCTACTCAAGTGCTTTTATTAATGTGATCTCCGGAGACACCTTGTCCCACGGTGTGAAGGTGACAGTGTGCGCACCGTGTGTGGCTCTTAGGCTAAAGATTACAGAAATACTTATCATGAGTTATAATTTGAGTTGGATGTCTCTATGAAATTGTGGTGTTTGTTTGGAACCATCTAGAGCTCAAGGTGACAGTGTGGAGTTACCTAGATGGGGAATGCGAACTTTAAGGTGTGCTTTTATAGCCCTACGTGGTGAATTGGTGTTCGTTATCCAACCGGAGAGTAGTTCAGAGTAGCATAGTGAAGAGAAGATGTTTATGTGTTCAATTATGATATCATTGTTGAGAGTGTCCACTAGTAAAAGTATGATCCCTACATGTTTGCTAATGCTATGGAAAAGTCTAAGCTTGGGGAAGCTGTTTTTTATGAAAATGGTCTCTTTAGTTCCCCAGCTTTAGAGGAGAAGTTTTTTCTCTGATGATACTTTATCTCCCATATGTGATAATTCTAAAGAAGAGGTACGTATGATTTGGGCCATAAGGGAGCGGCACATGAAGGAGGCTCTGGGGTATTGCTGCATTGAGCGAGCGGACCATAGGTGCTCCCGTGCGTGGTGGTTTAGGCCACGTTTCAGCGGCACATAGGTTTTGCCCCACCGATCACGAGCGACGAGGAGCCAGCGAGCGACCACGTCAGATCTGATTTTTAAATCAGAACATTTCTAAATTACAAATAAATTTGATAATCTGAATGCTTTTCAAATTTGAAACATTTTGAAAAATATGAATACTATTTTTCCTTTTCTTTTTCTAGTGTTTAAAAATCAGAACGGTTTTAAAATTTGAATGATTTAAAATTGAACAAGTTTAAAATTTGAACAAATTTCTACATTAATATTGTTCATAATCTGAAAATTTACGAAATCTGGATAATTTGAGCAACTCTAAAATTGAACGATTTTAGATTCTGAACGATTTTTAAATTTGAACGATTTTCAAATTTGAACAATTTTCAAAATTTGAAACATTTTCATAATCTGAACGTTTTGAACAATCTGAACATTTTTAAAATTCGAACATCTTTAGAATCTAAACAGAAAAAGCAGGAAAAAGGGAAAAATAAAAGAAACATAGCGAAAACCAATCGAAAAACCGCAGCAAAAAAGTGAAAGAACCGTGCAGAGAAACCCGAAAAAACCAGCCCCGGATTTTCTGTTGATTTACCTATATGGGTTGGCCAAATAGCGCAAGGTTGCCTGTCGCAGCTATATATCACA
>NW_025271804.1:0-1377 GCF_018294505.1 Triticum aestivum | reverse complement strand
TTGATTGCAATGTACCGGTTGCCTCCGGCGTGAGAGAAGAAGATACACACATTAGGAGGAACAAAGTGAAACGGAAACTTTTCTGCGGTTTTTCTTTTCAATAGTGTTCAACAGGCCATGGACCATAGAGCAGCGGGATCAATATCTGCTGCTGGGCTCAGCCCATCTCTGTCACACCTGACTCCAGCCACATATACTGCTCTCAGTGTACAGAGTCCCCTTCCCTTCTATTTTTTATGCCTGCAGTCTCTAGGTATTATAGTCCCCTTGTCTTCATGAGTTTTCATGTTATACTACATCGAGACTGTACACATAGGAAAAACTGCCTATCTATCCACTTCTAGCATTCAGTTGATGAGAATACATGCCTGACAGGATGAGTATGCAAGAAATGTTCAGAGAACACTAATTATATAAGATATTTTTGCAGGTCTCAACGGAGTGCTGGAAGCCTCTTCATAAGGTCGACGAGGTTAGTGATCCTGTTTAAGCACTTCGAGAAATGGTAGAGATGTCGGAGAATTTAAACGGCATGCAGATCATTTTGTTCTTGTGCTGATCTTGTACCCCAATAATCAGTCACTCTCATTATACTGCAAACATAGACCTTGACTATTAGGAGAAGTAAGAAGTAGTTGTGTACTTATGATACTGTCATGAACATATCTTTTTTATTTCTATATGCCTTTTTAGTAACATTATTTTATTCACAGTGTTTCTCAAACATATCAGTTGGTATCTTTAATGACAGTAGGCACACTGTTGTCATTATATTTCAAATTGGGTGATTAGAGCAAACTCCCTGCAGTAATATATGGACGGCCATGATATTGTTTTCTTAGTGCAATAATGAATAAATTTTGCCATAACAGTAACCATAGACCGGTTGCTTCTGTTTTGCTACCACGATATTGTGCTTATTCAGGTCAAGTCTGCACAACTTCTATTCCTGTTCTTAAATAATCTGCACTCTGTTCAAAATAAGATAAATTAATTTGCAATGAAACGAAAAACCAATTAATCCCCACTGTAAGTAACTGAAATAAATGAATTCATCGTGAAGAGAGCGCTAAGAAGGTCCCAGCTGTATTTCAGGCCCCAGCTCGCCAAAGTGGTAGCCACAATGACCAGTAGGTGTGCTTGGTGGTAGGCCTGGTCTGGTGTCTGTGAAGGCAATTGGTACGCCTCCATTTGAAGGATGATATCATAGAGCGAGCACAAGTGTTGGTGCCATGCTGTCTCTGACTGTGCAATTTATGCTGAGCCGACACGTTCGGTTTTACCGTGATGTCTCCTGGTGCTCCTGAGTCCTAACCTGGATTGCCGTCCAAGCCTGCTTGGCCTGGGGATTCCATTGCGAACAGGCAGGGTTGGTGC
>NW_025271803.1:0-1377 GCF_018294505.1 Triticum aestivum | reverse complement strand
AGTTCAAGTCCGCATAGTCAAGCCTAAACAAGACACATCCTTTCTCACAGGCATGTATCTTATCATAGGGCATCTTCAGTGCACGGAGGATTTTGTCCGACTGGTACAGGTTTGCAGGCATTACATGGCCTTTGGGTAGAAAGCGTCCAAATACTGTCATCATTGCATCGTAGCATTCTCTACCCAAGTTGAACTGAGCCTTCAGAGCCATTACTTGTGAGATGGCATCCAACTGACAAAGCTCAGTGTGCTCATGGAGCGGACGTTTTGAAGACTCCAACATTTCATTGAAGGCCTTTGCAGATTCCTCCATCTCCTCGTCCGAATCCCGAGCATCATCGAAGTCTTGCACCATGTTTTCCATCCCGGTACCATGCTCGTCGGTGCGACGACGATCCACCTCAGCTCGGTCATGTTGGGCAGACTCACCATGAAATGTCCACACCGTATAATCGGGCGTAAAACCACTCTTCTGCAGGTGTTTGCCCATTTCAGCCTCTGTCCTCTTTTCCCAATTGCCGCACCGTAAACAGGGGCACCAGGTTTTCCTCTGGCCATTTGCAAATGCGGCTCACACAAACCCCTTGGTTTTTGTGAACCATTCAGTGCTCCATTTGTTCTGACCAGTGTGACCGGTGTACATCCACGCACGATCACTCATCTTGACTTTCAGAGCTACTAGACACACAACAAATATATATATATATATATATAATTCACCATGTATATATTCATCAGTTGATCTACTTTGTCAATTTTATTACGTCCATGCAACCTACACTCTAATAGGTAATGATAGGTCCTAATCCCACCCGAGTATGTTTAGATTGGGTTCATTTTCCCATGCTATGCTCCGGATCCTACGCAAAATTTTGGCAGCACCTCCCCGCTGTTCTCCTGATACACGTCTCTGCAATAAACAAAGAGGATGTGTACCCGGAGAACAACAGGGGAGGCACTAACGAAATTTATGCGTCGGATCCGGAGCAAAGCATATGGGAAAACGAACCCAATCTAAACATACTCGGGCTGTCCATGGATAGCGTTGGACAATTCGAAAGAATCAAGGTTATAAATATGCAAATGCATGCATATTTATAACTATGACGCTTTCGAACGGGAGACACATATTGGTTACGCATACTGATGATTCAAGACACATATATAGCTAGCTATCAAGTTTCATCGGAATAGATCAAATAATTAATGGGGGAGGAGGACATGTCATTTGTGCTCACCCACGAACGAAGGGGCAGAGCTCGTCAAACGCACGGCGAGGTCATCGAACACCAAACCTCGCAGCGATGAAACAACTGCACATTTAAAACTACCCGATCAACACAATTATATATGATGTTTTTCATAACAAAATCGAAA